>NC_086074.1:7352700-7652757 GCF_948474715.1 Cydia amplana | reverse complement strand
AGGGCATTGACGGTTAGATGCAATATGCTGGTGCGCAGGTTTGCAAAGTGTAGCAGTGACGTAAAGGTTACACTTTTTAAAGCTTATTGTCAGTCCTTTTATGCTTGCAGCCTGTGGACCAGCTTCACGCAGCGATCGTACAATGCCCTGCGCGTGCAATATAATAATGCGTTTAGGATGCTGATGGGTCTGCCTCGGTACTGCAGTGCGTCGGGGATGTTCGCCGATGCCCGTACGGATGACTTTTACGCTATTATGCGTAAAAGAGCGGCATCCCTATTGCATAGAGTGCAGGGCAGCACCAACAGTCTCCTAAGCGCATTTGTCGACAGAGTAGACTGCCCACTGATGAGGCGTTGGAATCAGTTGCACGAACCCAACGCATCATCAAAATAAATAGTATTAAGTAGTTTTAGGTATTTATTCTTTTACATATTGTACACTAACATAGATATAGGTAGTTAAATTGTATATTTTGTACTAACACTATGGGTTATATGCCTGAAATAAACGATTTCAATTTCAATTCA
Source organism: Cydia amplana (assembly GCF_948474715.1). Classification (NCBI taxonomy): domain Eukaryota; kingdom Metazoa; phylum Arthropoda; class Insecta; order Lepidoptera; family Tortricidae; genus Cydia; species Cydia amplana. The sequence continues at coordinate 7,652,227 of NC_086074.1, read as the reverse complement.
ATTTCAATTTCAATTTCAATTATAGACCTTGACGTGACAAAAAGTAATCGACAGTTGATGGATTTGTTACGAATCTACAGTAGTGCGAGCAGAATACGGGTACACGTTGTGCTACCAACTTTTGTCTAGCTACCTTAAAAGATAACATCGTGAGTAGCGCGTAATATAAAAATTCTCCGACAAAAGTGCAATAGACCGATGACGTACACCATGCCAGCTTTTCTGTGGTAAAGTCTACAGATTTTGCTTTCAACACTCGTCCAGTTACCTGAGAAGATAACGACCGCCGTAAGCAGCGCGTAGTGCACGTTGTCCATCTGCATGGAGTACATGCACCGGCAGAAGTGGAGCAGGTCCTCGATGACGTACGCCATGCCGGCCTTGCGGTAGTTGTCGCGCGTGTACGCCTGGTTGTTCGCGAATAGCACGCTGTCGGTGGCCGCGTCGTATCGCCGCGCCACTCGGAGCATCATCACCTCGCTTGAACAGGCCTGGGGAAAATTTTATTTTTATTTTATTTTATTTTTTATTAGAAGACCAACAGCTTTAACAAACTATATAGACTTATAACTAGGATACAATCATGAAGCCAATAACGGGTCTCCCTAACAGATACAATTGAAAATATTACGGATTTGCTTAGGTACTAGGTTATAGTAGGTATTACACAATTGTGTGTGCGTCGACTGTGTGTGTGTGTGTGTGTGTGTGTGTGTGTGTGTGTGTGTGTGTGTGTGTGTGTATGCGTGCGTGTGTGTGTGTGTTCACTCCTCCACTTGATTGTTATTAATTTTTATCGCAATCGCAGCTTTAAACGATTTTTTATTATTGTGCACAAATGGATCAATATCGCAAAACTGATTGTTGTACGTTTTTGAAATTCTATATAATACTGGTTACTAAAATAATGGTTTTAACATTAATTTTGCGCTCTACAACCCGCATTGCTGACGTAGGCGAGAAAACCGCTAGGCTCAAATGGGACTGGGCAGGTCACGTCTACCGCATGCATCTGGAGAGGTGGGCTAGCTTAGCCACCAAGTGGATGCCGGTAGAGGGACGTGGACGGGGCAGACCCAAACGGAGATGGCGGGACGACCTAGATAACTTTCTGAACAACTGGCCGGAGGAAACGCCAAATCGGGAGTCATGGAAATCAAGGGGAGAGGCCTTTGCCCAGCAGTGGGACACTCATGTAGGCTAATAAAAAAAAACATTAATTTTACATAGCAATGCTCAGGCGATCGGGTTCTAACTCTCGCCTAATTGCTCTATTACGTTTTGAGACTGATTAAAATCCGATGAAGCCACGCTTACACAGTAAAATGTATGATAGAAATAATTAGAAACTACGCAGAATACGCGTCATTTACTTCTGATATCATCAATAACATGACCCGCCCTAATATATTAGGCAATACCTATTTATTACGTTTTGAGATCGATCACACTAGTAAAGATGAAGCTACGCTTACAAGGTAAAATGCATGATAGAAACCCTATGTAGGTATAAGAGCGGTTTCGCACTACGTCTGATCCGAATCCATGAAAATATGATCTGAAGTAGCCGTAGAACTATTTCTATGGTAATGTACGCACTAGATCCGTCTGATTTCTTTCCGAAATCGGATGACGGAGATCGAATCTAGTTACTTCGGACCATATATTCACGGGTTCGGATCGGATTCGGATCGGACGTAGTGCAAAACCGCTCTAAGACGTGTCATTGTGTGCCTCTCCGCTGTGTCAAGCTTTCGTGTGGTTCGTCTTTATGGTTGCTATAAGAGACACGTGTACACGCTTATGTGGCGGTTAAATGGTCAGAATTGACCTTTAATATCACGTCATAAGGCGCACCGTCATTCGGCAATATCTGTACAATTTAAAGCAATTCATATAAGACACACTCGCAGTTCAAGGTAGATATAATTGGCTTGGTACATTTGTAATTACTAGTTGGATCTTCTAAGGAACCTTGCCCTTGCACATTACGTCATCGTTTGTGCGTAATACGGCTAACCATACCTCAATATACACGCACTACTAACTGTGCATATACGAGAGGCTAGAGGGAGAGCTTGTAATAAAAAACAACGGGTTGCACTCAGGGAGTGCCGGCAGAAGTGAAAACTCAATCACTATTCCAAAATGTCTGCAGCACTATGTATAATTGAGGTTAACGCAATCTAGCGTTATTTCCTCGCATTACTTGAAACCCCTAAGCACATCACTGTTAGTACTCGAGTTATATTAATACCAGTCAGATCGAAACTCACTAGATGGCATTTAAATCAATAAAGAAAAACTCAATGACATTGAAGTAACAGTTTTTCGATCAGGCCACGTGACCGTCTTACGTCTTACGGTCACGTTACGAGTTTATCATTTTTTCCCCATCACAAAAAGTGCACAGGCGCCGCTAAAGAAGTTTTCACTTCAAAAAGATTATTTGACAGGTATATCTTCCACTTTACCTTTAGCAGCGTGATTTGATCAGGCTGCGAGATCTTGGCGAAGCCCGGGAGGCCCTTGGCGAACTCAACGATGAGCTGAACGGTGAGTATCGTCATCTCCGTGATCTGTCGGAACGGCGCGTCGTTCTCCTCCTCCTCGTCGTCAGCTTGCTGCCACGTCTGACAACAAATTGGAATTTTAATTATTACCTACACATTTAAAATATTGAAATGTACAGCAGACGTCAAATAGTAGATTGTACAACAAGGGCATAAAGTGACCCATTTTTACCAGAGGCAATTTTTTGGTCTGAGCGAAGCGAAGACCAAAATAGTAGACGAGGGTAAAAATTGACATTTATGCCCTTGTTGTACACTCTGCTTTTCACTTCGATTGCGAGGAAAATATACATACAAAAATATCCAATATTTTAGGTTATTTTCCCGTGTTTATTCAAGACTAAAGAAAATTTTATTCGGGCCGGTCGGGGGCGCGAGGCACGCCGGACGGGAGCGCGCCGGCAAGGCTGGCAGTTTGTATGGCAGATTTTGGACTTTATTGCTAGGTCAATAAGGATCGCAATAGATGATTTTACTTTATGCTCTAGAACATAATAAGCAACTTTATGTCGTCTACGCACGACATAAAGGTGCACTTTTTGAGCATGAGAAGTGAAAAATATATTTACATTTTTGCATCTTAAGATCGGTTTTCCTAGGATAGCGGTGCCGTCATATAGCGGCCGTCTCCATACTAAATAATACGGCTAAATATGGATGTCGTAGTATTTGTATGGAGACGGCCGCTATATGACGGCACCGCTATCCTAGGAAACCAGAGCATTTTACTCCTTTCTAAATATCTTGGACGCCGACTGGCTCGTTCAGGATTGAATCCTTCGTAATGCTCTGGTTTCCTAGGATAGCGGTGCCGTTATAATATAGCGGCCGTCTCATATCCGTCATTCATATTTAGCCGTATTACTTAGTATGGAGACGGCCGCTATATGACGGCACCGCTATCCTAGGAAAACCGATCTTTAGGATAATATACAGTACTTTCAGTGCGGTACAAGACGAAACGACCCGACGTCGGTTGATAGGCAGTATAGACAACTGTCGGCACCGATAGCCACCTTTAAGAGAATGAAGTTCTAGGCTTACAACAAATCTTTATTACTCATGTATCTTTGTAACGTATACCAAATTATAGCGATGCGAATTATTTTAGGTAATTGCGCAAAAATCTTCCCAATTATATCTTCACGCAATTTAGTAGCTGCCAATGCCAAGTACAAGTTATTAACATCTTTCTTTGAAGATGTAATTAACAGATTATTCCGAGAATTTGCGTTCACACTTGTAGTAGGTACCTACTAATACGTTCCGAAATCGAAGGAAATATTATGTTCTAAGAACAGGTGAATAACTCCGTCCACAAAAATATTCTAACAGAATTATGTAGTAAAAATATTACATCGCGATCCTTTAGTTTAAGCAAGGGCAAGCTATTTATAGATAATATTGCTCGAGTGTTTCCGCGATTATTTATTTTTGTGGCATATGAGACTGACGTCTGGATCACACAACTGGATCTTGAATACATTACTAAAATATATTTTTTCAAACGATATTTTAACGTAGGTAGGTGATTTAATTTAGTCTTTATACGACATGGAGCCGGATTCAAATTTCAATTTCTTCTCAGTTACGGATATGATCTACCAGGTGTCAACAGTGACATTTCTGAACCATAACAGATGCAGAATGAGCTTTATTCTGAATCGGGCTAAATATCAATATTATCATATACATACCTATGAATCTGGACATAGACATAGACTAGACTAATATTAGATTCGCGCCGTATCTGGGCAATTTCATTTTAACTTGTACTTTAAAGCGCGACTCAAATCGTGTTTCAGTAACGTCTAACCGTCACATTCCTGACAAAATGTATGGCATTTGACATTGACCGTCAGTTTTGTAACGATTGCTAACCGGCCGTTAATGGTACACACTACACAGTTAAGTGAAAATGCCCATCTACTAAATACATGAATCTAGTATGTATTTTAACTGGATCGGGCATGAGGGGTAGGGGGAAATATCTTTCAGTAGGAGTAGCAGCGAAAGCGCTATTATTGTTTGTCCTTGTCATAGTCTACATTTTTTTTATTCCCCATCACCGTAAAATAGTATGGATTATGGTGGACAACAAATAAATTCGACCAATCATAGTGTCGCATTGCGTATGTTTTGTCCCTCACGGAGGCACGCGTATACCACTTCTATAGGATGCTACCTTCTATGACTAAATATGTTCCGTACCTGCGTGACCCTCTTGAGGTCCTCTTCAGAAGGCTGCTCGTAGCCGTCCTGGTACCACACGAGCCTGGCGATGAGGAACTGCTGGTTGGGGGTGAGCGGAGGGATGTTCTTCAGCCGGTTCTGCTCCAGGAGCTTGTCGGACAGGAACCGCGGCACCACTTCGTGCTGTAAACATTCCAGCTTCACGTAGGAAACATTTGGTTGGTTAGCGCTTCTGATGGAAACGGTCATTCTTAATTTGGAAAAAATGGAAAAAGTTACGCTTCCGGCAGGACTTGAACCGCATCTTCCACAATCCGTGTGTTGCTCTTAACCATTTGAGTCACGGAAGCCTGCCAGGACCTCGCAAATCTTTCCATTCCATCCCTTATGCATACACGCCTTTGGGGTGGCGTATAGCGACATTTACCGAAAGACGAATACATATTTTAACGGCACCGGAGTCACAAGTTGTATTGAGAATTCACCAGTAACAATGTGCTAACCTATACTAAATCAATTTTTTTTAATAGCAGATACCAAAAATAAAAAAATTAAATTATCATTTAATATAAAATTTTGAATATCGCTCGCAGACGTATTCTGCTAGTTAAAAAAAGAAAAAAAATTGACGGTCATTCTTTTTAATATCTGTTGAAATGTATGTATGTACTTTAACATAAATAATTGAAGTTTCACGTAGCCTCCACATGCAATTTGCATTCCAAATTGAATTTAAAAATGTCTAAAATATCGTCAGCAAAAAACCGAATAAAACCGATTATTTCAATGTGAATGTAAAGATGATATCCTTGTTTTATATTCCAGCGGCAATAAGATTTCAGAAAATGAAATCTGATCTTCCAATTCGGTACGTAAGGCCCGACTTGTGTTGATATATCGGGGTTGAAGATCAGTTAATCTCCACTGCGGTTTAAGTGACCGCCTTGTGCTTAATCACGGAGTTATATCTAAACAGACTTCGTATGTATCGCATTTTGTATCCTATACAAAATTACTTCTCAATTCACAATTCTTCGTAATTGGTTTCACGTATGTATAGTGTTGAGTAGTGTTTGCATGTAGGTATTTGTAAACTCACGAAAAGTTTTAACGAAATTTACAAAATAAAACGATCGATGTACGTTAGTTTTATTTTTAAAGAGATCGTTTTACGGAGTTTGTCTTGGGGCGTTCATGAGGTCACTAGAACCGTTAATTGTTATCTAAAGCGCTTTCAATGGTTTTTAAACCGATTTTGATATGGAAAATTCACACATAATGCTGCTAAATACAAACCATATATCATCACTCATTGTAAGAGATGTTTGACTCTGTGCATTACGCTTTATAGAGCAAACTCTTCTTTAAGTTCTAGCGTTCTACTAAGATGATCTGTGTTACTAATAAAGGTACGAGATACTTACAATTCTAGCTGCCTCCGGCGGCGGGGGATCACACTGCATAATGGGCGGCATGTGGTCGTCAACCGTCGTCGTGCTGACAGGGAGTTTGTCCTTTTCCCTCTGCGCTTTCTTCTCTTTCCTTTTTATCGCGCACTGGTTCTCGGGTACCACGCACTCGGGCCTCATGCCGACGCCTAGACACTTCTTTAGACGACATTCTTGGCATTTCCGTCGCATATACATGTCCATTTCACACGAGTGACCGAATTTGCAAATGTATACAGCGTTTTTGGTGACACTCCGCCTGAAGAAACCTGGAACATTGCGAATGTATCGTCAATTCGTCATTTTCTTGGTCTGACAAAGGGGTTAGTTTATGGCGTAACGAATTGGTCACAGGCGACAACTTGTATTACAGACTTTATTTAAAGGTGGATTGAATTATTTTGTCTGATGAGTTGCTGACTATGGCCATTTGGGTTACTGTCTATTTGCCTACTATTGTGTTGTGCATGTTACGCTCAAGATCGTTTTGATCCCTGAATCTCATAAACACGAAGTTTCTGAACCGATTTTATACTAAAAAGTAAAAACGTTCCTGTGGCCTTTAAAAGGCTTTAATTTGCTTCTTTTTTTTTCACTTTGCCTCAAATATTTAACTGCGCAGTTTCAACCACGTCATATCCAAAGCTTGACTACTGACACAAAATGGCGTAAAAACTTATATGTTAATCATTGCTTTATTCTCTTTGTCTAATATAACGGTAAGTTTAATTACTTATATGATATGACATGACAGTTTTTTTTGCTAACGTACCTATTGTGTTCGCGCGATAAGATAATGTATTGGTGCTTAGACACAAATACGCAAGGTTGACTGAAAGGCAAGGTTCATTGACAGGCGCTCGGCTCTGCTTTTGGAAGCAATCTTATTGCTACGTAAATAGTACGTGCAATATTGAGACTCCAAAGTTATTTTCATACCAATTTGATCCGGTTTCAAACACGGCTTTATGTCTGCCTGTATTGAATTTTACGATGGAAATAGCGCTTAATAGTGTCAATTGGAAGTAATTATAAGCACTTAATGCTAGTCATATTTAAGATGTAGTTGTTTCATCGCTAGTTTATATCAGATGCAATAGTCCAGGGTTGGTTGTACGCTGGAGCCGATGGACGATAGCGTCAGTGAATCAGGAGGCAGACGTGCTGCAGACAGCCATTGTGACGTCTCGTCTCGACTATATGAATACAAAATGCACGCGCATCCACATCGACATAATGCGCCAATTCACCACTGAATTGGCACGCTCGTGGGCGACCAGAGGGCCTACCGCGAACCACGTTCGACGTGTTGCCTCTCTGTCGCACTTGTAAATTTGTACGTAAGTGAGACAGGGAGGCAACACGTCGAACGTGGTTCGCGGTAGGCCCTCAGGGCAAGGACGTCTAGCTAGCAACAGGGGCAGTAATGAAGGTCACACCTACGTAAGGATACTTGGTGTACCATTTTAGGTTACGTACGCTTGTTGTCTTACCTTTACACCCTTCACACGTGAGCGCATTGTAGTGGTATCCGGAGGCTCTGTCTCCGCAAACCAAACAAAGTTCTTCCTGCTGCCGCGGCGCCGGACCCTTTTTCTGCCTTCGCGCGTCCCCATCTGTACTGCACCCGTTTATACTGGACGCCGGCGACAGCTCCTCGCGACCTGCAACAATTTATAAAGGAATGTTAATGTTGTTTACGCTGCAACTGCGCACAAAGATTCGAACGAGTCCGGTGGCCCAGCGGCATCTAAAATCGGACGCTATAAAATTTGCATACATTTCATGAACCATTTGTCGAGTCGGCGGGCGAGTGAAGATCGTTTATTTTTCATTTTTACATGCGGGGCGATGTTCCTTCGCCGAAGATGTTTGTGAGGCGAATTGCGCGCAAGTGATTTTCGGCAGTTGTGTGAGCGTTTCCTGTCCAAACAAAAGCTGGCTAGGACCATGCTACGCATAGCAATAAGGGAGTAAGACCATTTATGTATTCAAGACATAGAAGAGTCGAGTGATGGAAATGTAATGGCAATTGTCACCCGGCAGTCGGAACTCCTTATAAAGTAAGCAGAAGCAATCTAACGAGATTCTTGAGCCTTAGGCCACCTACTCCCTAAATAAGATTCAGTTACCGATCAAAAACAAAAAGAGGAAAATTAAAAGGGTAAGCATAAAAAATTGTCTTGAAAGCGTTGGGTGTCCCACGTAATTTCGTAACGTAAACAAAAGGAAAAACGGAGATGATCAAACACCCGGCGGGACAATAAGCACATTTAAGAGGGAGGGGTCAATTTAAGCCTGTTGTCCCATTAGTTTTATTTGCTTTTTTATTGTGTCCATTAGACGTCTCGGGTCGGTGGCCGGTTGCCGTACCTGGTTGCACAACGGCCAGAAATGGCCGCCGCCAAAAAACTAGTTCCACGTGGGATCCGAGCTCCGAGGCCATGGCTGTCTCGGTTCTTACCGATCTCATAACATTCACTCCCACAGTCGACGAAAACTGATTGCTCGACTCCAGTCATATTAAGTTTGCTCTTTGCTCAGACATTAAAGACTGTTCTAGCGCTAATGGAAATGCTTTTTTTATGAATGCGTCTTTTGATAATTTAAATGGAAGGCAGACTTGTTTGTTCAGCGATAAAATACCTCAATAAAGAGGTCAAGTGCGGCGTTTATCGTTATTTGAGTGATGAGTGCCTAGTGCCTACGCCTACCTTCTGCACTGACCTGCTCACAGTACTAGGTATTATAGTCATGCTTTTGTCGGAGTTAATTTCCAATAGGTATCGTTCATATATTTTATACTCCCCCTTTTGAGTCCGTAATTAAATACATAATTCTTTCTTTCTTCTTAAATTTCTAAACAGCCCCAAAAATTTCAAATTCAAAATCAATAATACCTTTTTCTACTCCAGCACTTAAATGTGTCAATTAAATGACTGACAGTGATATCTAAAGCAATGTCATTTGAATGATTTGTCTATAGGCTCATAAGATGACTGCTAGCAGTCATCTTATGAGTATAATACAACTGCTTTATTTTTTTTAAAGATACAAGTTCCGATCATCTTGATTGAAAGAGGTATGTTTTCATTTACAATAATAACTCTTTTTTTTTTTAAATAATAACTCAATTTTTTTTAAATAATAACTCTTTTTTTTTAATAATAACTCTTTTTTTTTAATAATAACTTTTTTTTTTTTTTTGCTGCAGCTGTCATAGAAAAAGTAATGTATGCAACAGCTCATAATTGGTTCTTAAAATTCAAGGGTCGAAGTTACAAAACGACCTTATTATATCACTGTTGCATAAACTACTATTACCTCTCCCTGGGAGAATGGTGATTTGTTGTAAACTTATAAACTATGAGAAAAAAGCTAGTCACGTCCGTTTGCACAATCTCGGATCAGATCCACTGTCAACTATCGAGGTCAGGTTGAATTTCACGACTCTCTTTATCAATAGCTACTGGCAGGAGTCAAGAGATCAATCGCGCTGATCGTGTTGGCGACTTGGTATTAGGTTTTTACTGTTTATTAATAATATTATAATAAATAGATAAGAGCGGTCGTCGTCCTTCTTCGAGAAGCGATTACGGATTGCGAACGTTAAATAATATTTTCGTGGACAGTGACGCAATCGAGGAGGGCCGTCCGGTGAAAGTATAGGAGACAAGACCGACTGGTTGGGGCCAGCCAACCTGTCTGGTCCGAATGACAATTAGATTCTGTGAGCTACATGTTCTAATTTGAAGCTAACATGGATTGGACGATTTAGTCATTTCTATTGGTACCTAAATATCTCTTAATTTTTAAATAAATAGCATCGGAGCTAATTCACGCAGGTGGCGTGAAATAAGAACAACAAATTAATCAGATAAATAAGTTGTAGGTAGGTTATTGTCACATTCATTAGAGAATATAAATGTTACATAATTAAGTAACTTACGTGGTTAATTGTATGTAGACTAGTAACCCGATTACAACAATATTTTATCAAATCAGTGTTCGTGAAAAAGAAAGCTAATCAAAAGTTGAATGCACGGATGACCGAGTCAGTGTGTTATGTTATGCCTCAGCTGTTCAGTGTGTTGCGCTCGCGCATCGGATAGAAGGTCTAGTTCGTGGCGCGTCGGCGGCGTTCGGCCACGGTCGGGTCCTCGAGCGAGAGGCGCGAGCGAGCGGCAAGTGAGGCGCGAGCGACGACCGGGGGCAGCGTGCGGCCTTGACTCTTAAGCCCCCCCCCCCCTTAGCCCGCTAGCTTCTCCGCGCCTCGCTCACCGCGCAGCCACATTATTTATGATAGCATCAGAGCTCGAAGCAAGCTCGCGATTCTCTACCAACTACATATATACTAATAATAACTCGTTTTTCCTCTCACGCGACTCGCCTTTTTGCTCGATTTACTTCTTTAAACCACAATTCTATCGGAATTAAGTACCCATTAAAACACGACGCCATGTTTTATAATGGGAACGTAAGTAGCTCTGTGAGGCACGTAGGCTGAATTCGATTAAACAATACGCGAAACTTTCTACTGTGACCGACAGACAACGCAACCATTTCGCAGGCGGGTCGCGTCAGCGAATAGTGAAAGTTGCCCAAAATATTGCACAACGTTTCTGCACATAGCACACGTAATTCAAATTCGGGTGTGGCGAAAGTAAGCCTAGCGACCACGTGAGCTGTAATCGGGGACATCGATTGTAAAAGTAAAACTTTCCTCGCGTGCAAGACTAATCTTGTTCGAAATCATACGAGTATTCATCAAGTTTTTATTTTACACAGAATGACAACGAGATCTCGATCTAATTAAAAATGATTGTGAAAATCGAGCAGCATTCCGATAGCTGTCCATCCGCTGACGCACAATGTACGGGGAAAAACTGCAGAAAAAAGTGCACGTAAGATGCATCGGCTGGGCGGAGTTCGGCTCGCGTTCTTACTTTCTACGATACTTTCTAGCAAGAGATGTGGGCCGGAGCCGTGCAACTGGAGCGATCGGTTTCTCTACGCCGGGAAAATTGGATTGAAATAGAAATCGCGAGGTGAAAATGGCCATTTTCTCGCACGCTATCGTGGAAACTGTTTTCGTATAGTGATCGGGAAGAAGCGTGGTAGTCGGCGGGATCTTTTAGGAGGGCGGACGCAGCACGTGAAAGTGTTTACATCCGGCAGTTGTCGGCGCGGCGTGTCCGGACATAGTGGGCGGCCTATTCCCGAACTACTGTACTAGGTACATTAAAGGCGGTACCGCTAGTCTAGCATTGGAAACTAGATATGTAAGTACACATCTAGTAACAATATAATAATAAATCAAGAGCACAAACGGATTAGCTAGCTACTTAGTTAGGAATCGTGCTTAAACCATCGATTTATATGTTTATTGCTTCGTGCCGTAAATTTAAATTAGGTTATTTCCACCTAATATTCCAGTCATGGGCTCTACGAGGGCTTCAAATGATAAAGTTATTTAAAGATAAAATGAGTCGTGGCCGTGGGATTTTATATTCGAACTTTTTTCTTTCATTTTAATGAAGGAATTAGGAGATAGCATAAAGCAGTTGGTTACATCAACGTGTCTCCATTAAACCTCTCCAGTACTTAAGCTGTGTTCCGTGACGCGACTATCAAAGACGACCAAGAATTCTTGGGATTCCTCGCTCAAGTAAAATAGAAAGCGGTTCGATCACTTAATATAACAAACGTAAACATATGATGCTTCGGTGTTATGGATAGGAACCCCAACAGATTTTTTTAGTGGTCAATACTTGCATGCACGCCCTCTCTTTTACCCATGGTGTTCTAATAGACGAAGGCGTGCTTTGTCTCTGTCTGCCCCCTAATTTAGTGAGCAGTCGTGGTGAACCCACGCGCGTCTTTTCGAGTAAACATGGGAATGGTTAGGTAAATAGAAAACCGGGGGAGATATAATTAGAATAAGTACGGCACGGTTCCTTACCACTGCAAGCTTAGAGCGGGGCTTTTAACGAAGAAAGATAACTTAAAACATGCTTTTAAATTAATTATCATACAGATGGTTCTTAAGAGTCCGTTAAGTTCTGTTCCATGTTATTCTGATAGGATAGAAAGTTTAAATTGTACCAGGTATGGCAGGTATTAAAACTTATTAATTCAATGTCAAGGAACTCTTTGTAAATGACGTCAGAAAACTTTGTTTTGATTTAATTTTGCTACATTTTAGGTATCTCAATGTTCTTTGCAAAAGTTAATTTAACAAGTAATCATTAAGAAACAAATTTGGCTCAATATTATAAATCAAATCAAATTATTTGAAACACAATCACTACATTACATGCAGAAAACCCATGTCTATTTAAGTAGTAAGATTCTATTCTAATAGAAAACAATGAATTGAGCACAATGTAGCTAGTCAACAGTAGGTGACATAAATCTCAATTAAAGCCTATTAAGCCTAGCTCAATCTATTCTAGCACTAAGTAGACTAGTTGTCCTAGACTAGAGTGAAGTAAAGTTATCAACGACCTTGCCCCGGTCCGCGGACCTTCGCAAAATAAAGGTGAATGGGAAAGTAGACCGCGCAATGGAAATAGCACTGGTTTAGTTTCACTGACCTAGTTGACTTGATATAAAATCCTGACTCGAGAAAAACATCTGGTTTTATCTGTAGAAAAATATCAGAGCTTTACAGAAATAAGTAGGATCGTGTTACAATTTTTTTTGCAATTTGGCCGGAAAGATATTATACATAAAGGAATTATGAACATATGTTGGTTGAAGTTTGGTTTGTACCTACTTAAAAAAGCGGTTTTGATTTATTCAGTGTTAGTGATGGAATTAGTAATTGCTATAACTGCTCCAAATTTTAGGTGTCACGTCGTACAGTCTCTGAGAAAAACGTATTTAAGTAACTGATTTTCAAGATAGAAATAATCCAACAAGAGCTCCGTCAACAAAGTTTTGTACGGAGTTTTAAATTTAGATACCAATGATAAAATTGTAAGAAAAATCATGAGTCTATAAACATTGGTTGTCATATGTGACACTTGAAATTAAGGCACTTAGTGGTTACAGATTCCTCTGTGAAAAAAATCTATAGAGTTACGTAAAACGTACGGTCGACTTAATTTAAAAGAGCAAGTCCATGCAATTTTTCTTAACTAACCGTGCCATAGATATATCTTTGTTAAAAATAACCTTACGTACTTCGTGTCAAGAATTGAAAGTGCGACAGCAGCAATTCTGAACGCACTATATTCGCGTTTGTCTCATTAACCTAGTTCCACTTACCGTGGTATTACACTTCTAAACAGATTTCAATACAATTCCGCTTAAGCGGGCGATTCATTGGCCCGATTCTACGAAAAATACCGCAAGTGGGCCAAGGCGGTGTGATGACACTATAAGGAGGCCGTAGTAGTATGAGACTAATTCGATCTTGGGTCAACGATCTTGTATGGCTGATAACACATTAAAAGCGAATTATGATACTAGGCCGGCGGTGCAGCACAAGTCACGCGCGGATGCGGAACCACTAGTGTAATGTGTAGCAAAAAACGCTTAGTTTTTCTATTAGTGTTATTTTCGTTGTAAAGGACGACTTATATTTATCGCATAACGCGCAAGGCAACTGCTGAATTTTCTGACATTGAAAAGTTTCTGTAACATCTGCCAAGCTTATGATGGTATGGAAAAATATCCATCATACTGGCACGGGTATAACTCGATGATGTATGTAGTACATATTTAGTTGTCACATTGAAACAAGCTGTAAGGCTGCCTTACCACTGAAGCGGAGATCAGAGGAGACGTGCGGGAATCAGCCAATAGCACATTGACGTATATCTCAGGACGGGTCTTACTGGCAGTAAAAATGGTACTAGTTTAGCGGTGTCACTCACGAATTCGAGCCAATCGTACAGTCTAACGCAACTAGTTGCGACCAATCGCGCATCAACCTATCGCGTTGTAGCGGTGTCACACCGCTGTGCTGGCCACATTCATGCCCCATTCTTATTACCCGTAAGGCCAGTCCTGAGATATACGTCAATGCAATAGCATCGATTGTAATCCACATCTCTTCCTTCTCCGCTCCGGTGGATTAGGTCTCCGCTCATACCAGCTTCAGTGGAAAGCATTCTTATAGTGAAAGAAAATAGCTCAGAAGTCGACTGTACGAGCACAAGAGAAACTGACATTGTATCTAAGAAGAAATGAGAGGCCATGATGTTTTTTATTGTAGCAGATTAAGAAACAATTGCTGATCGTTGCTAGTTCTTTAATTCCCTCTGTCCCGAGCCTATTACGTGTAAGCTATTAAATCGACTGAATGTCACGCATCAGAGAAGCCTTACTAGTCATCATGTACTTATTTATTATGCAAATTATAGGCTAATAAGTACATATTGTAAAGAATGGTTTAACAACTTAACAAGAGCTGTAAATGAGGATTGTGTGAGGCGATTAGCTGAGGATACAACTTACAGGATAAAAGCTTAAAGGAGATATAGGTACCCATATTGTAAGGAATATGTTCTGGGGGTTTATTATTTGGGTGGCTAGACTGTTAATTCACTTCTACATATATAATATTTGGTAAACAGTCTAGCCACCATGGTACCGATTACAATTTTAAATAGAATTTTCATTTCAATAGCTATGGATACATTTTTCTTAGACTTTTATCATACAACTATAAGAAGCAAAAGGTTTTGACATGCCTATAAAAATCAAAACAAGTCCACAGCACGTAACTCACATATCCTTTATTCATTCTAAGAAAGTATTTGACCTTATTGCATACGAAAATGTAAATAGTCAAAGTCATAGGAAAAAACCTAGCCTGAAAACTACGTAAACAAGTCTGTTGTTCAGACTAACTTATGTAGGTCATTAACACCAACACCGAGCTCCAGGAAAAAAGGCCCTGAGGGCCTACCGCGAACCACGTTCGTCGTGTTGCCTCTCTGGCGCACTTGTGAATTCGTACTTAAGTGTGACAGGGAGGTAAACAAGGATAATTCGGCACAACGCGGTGCGGTAATGTAGGTCGAGAACGCCCTGAAATAACAAAGAGTGACTAAACATTACGACATTAGCTGTTATGAAACCGGAACCTTTAATTTCTCTGAGATAACGACACCTACGACTTGTACGAAAGTTAGGTCAGTACCTAACTTTGTAAGTTGACTGGCGCGCCGATTGTAACATACTATTTTTAACCTCCTACCCAAACAGAGGGGTGTTTTGTCTGTCGCTGCTAGCGTACCTCCCTAACACAGACGAACTTTTGTTTTTTTTCATTCAACTTTTGAAGTGAAAACTTCATTAGCGGCGCTGTGCACTTTTAGAGGTGGGGAAAAAATGTTAAACTCGCGACAGGTCACGTGACCGACAGATTCGTAAGACGGACACGTGACCTGATCGAAAAACTGTTACAATGTCATTGAGTTTTCACTTCAGGGCAAACTTAGCTTTGATTTATGGTAGTTTTATTTAGTCACATTGTTAATCCCTAACCATTATATTTTGAAATAATATTTATGTTTCTACGTCCTTCTAAGACCTAGTCTACATACAAGTACATATATCGATTTCATTCATGCTCGTTTCTCGTCGAGTTTATCTTGCCCTTCATGCATATAGTGAGGTTGGTATAATATTAACTAAAGCGGCGACGTGACAATTGCCTTAGTTATGGATATTACGCTACATACACAGCTCATGTACCTACTTACCTAATGGATATAATTCTTATGTCAACTGTAAACCGCGTTATAAAATCATAAATTTAACAGACATGTCAAATAAATAATAATAAATCATTTATTCCAGACAACAACGATCCATAGGTATGAATACATTTAAGATAATATTAAAAATAAATAAAATTAGGTATAGGTATGCAAGCCTCGAGGTTGGACTTTGGATGAACATGTCGAAGACCAAGCTGATGACAAATATCAGCACCCCACGTAGGGTTGAGATAAACGGAGAACCGTTTGCATATGTCCAGGAGTATATCTACTTGGGCCAACTAGTTTCCTTCCAGGCGCGACAAGAGAAGGAAGTCGAAAGACGGACTGAAAACGCCTGGAGGAGCTATTGGTCCATGAAACATCTGATGAAAGGCGATCTCCCCCTGTCACTTAAGCGGAGACTCATGGACATGTGCATACTTCCAATTCTCACCTACGGTGCACAAACTTGGTCTTTGACGGCGTGTCAGAGGTCCAAACTAGGGGTTTGCCAGCGAGCTATGGAGCGCAGCATATTAGGTGTGACATTAATGGATCGTATCCGGAACACCACGCTGCGCTCCAGAACAAAAGTGGTCGACGTAGCTCGGAAAGCGGCCAAGCTAAAGTGGGACTGGGCTGGTCATGTCTGCCGAATGCCGAGTGAGCTGTGGGCCAAGATCGCCACAGAGTGGCAGCCCAGCTCAAAACGAGGAGTTGGCAAACCACGTCGGCGATGGCGAGACGAGCTAGACTCCTTTTTAAAGGAATGGCCAGAGACTGTACAGGATCGGGAAGACTGGAAAAAGTGGGGGGAGGCCTTTGCCCAGCAGTGGGACATTACAGGCTCCTAATAATAATAATAGGTATAACACAAAAATTCATGACTAGACATTACAATTAAATTAAACATAGCATTTGATAACTGATATTGATAGAATTCATTGATTATTAAAATTTAAAACTATAAAATAGAAATTAAAAATTAAGGTAAAACACGGTAAATATATGCGCAGTCCAATCTAATTAAATAAGTTGTTAAGTTTCGTTTTCCAAATCAGTCTAACAAATTTGACAATAAACCTGAGTTTAACACAGAATGGAAAACCCTTAATATCCATGCCTTCAATTTAGGCTTCGAATTGATATATTTGACACCAGACTATATTGAATATGTATGTATTTAGCTATTTACTACCGCCAGTGCCACATTCCAGTTAAAAGAATATTAATCGGCATTAAACTTATCATAGGACAAAGTTCGAGCGCAATCAAACTTGTGATTTATTTCATAGGCAACAGGGCATTATATTGCTTATCAGATAGTAAAAGGGTTAATTATTTTATTTGTTTTTAGGTCTGTAGTGCACTGACAACGGCGGGCGGGGTCGCTGACCGGGTATCAGGGCAGATAAGTCGACGACGAAATGTTATCGCTCGAAGAATGCTTTGTTTTCGATTTATTCGGCGTCATATGCTATCGCTCGAAGAATGCTTTGTTTTCGATTTATTCGGCGTCATATGCTCTGATTAGATTGATTATTACTGGGTTCGAATGATCGCTTCACCTACAACTATGAAGTCAGTGCTCGATTTTCTTTACCTACTGTCCTCATCGGATCAAAACTGTAAACGTAGGTACTGAGTAACCACACCCATAGTTACTTCATTCGCCGTGATGAATTTCGCAAGATACATAAATTGCAAAACGAGTTCTCAACACTCACGATAAGGTTTAAAATCAGTTGATAACATCGAACATCAAGAGGCGAAGCTTATTGCGGTTAGTACCTAGTGAAAAAAAAGTAAATACACAAGTGTGGACGAAGTGGTCATACTGCGGGGCCTCTCCGTGACCAGATCGCGGTAACGAGCAAAAACAAATGACATCCGACTGCGAGAAAAAACTTGCTGTATCACTCATACCGAACCGAAGTTAAAATGTAGACTTGGACGTTGTGGATATATGCTTCGTAAGGCTTATGCCGCGAAACTAGACTATTAGCCTAAGTTTTTATTATTCAAATTGCCTGTCTTCTGAACAAATATAGAATAGTTAAGAGTAAAACAGTTTTAATATTGTCCAATCAGATATCGGATGTTGGACATCATCAACTATATATTTTTATTGTATTAACGCTTATTTTGAACATCATTTTTGAAGTGAAAACTTCTTTAGCGGCGCTGTGCACTTTTTGTGATGGGGAAAAAATGTTAAACTCGCGAGAGCCTAAGACGTAAGATGTCATTGAGTTTTCACTTCTGCCGGCACTCCCGGAGTGCAACCCGTTGTTTTTTTTTTATAAATTGATATAAAAAGGTACTTTTTTACATTTCATTTCTTTATGGTCGTATCCTACATCTGACCTGAAAATGTGAAAACGCTCGAACACGGCAGACTTGCCTTGCTTTTATTCAAACTCGAGTAGATGACGGCGACGTCAGTTCGATAATCAGCTGTTATTAAGCACTTGAAATTAGCAAAATTAAAACCCCCTTAAGAATACTTATTCCGAGAATTGCTAAATTATTACAAAGTAAAGAACTAAGTCTGGAAAGTTTCGCAAATGTGTTATTTAAGCATTTATCGGTCAAAAACCCGTTTAAAATTGAGATTGGCCGGTATAATAAGGGTGTCCCTGCATATAGACTAAAAACAGGAAAACCAAATTACATACATTAAATATAAAATTGCTTCATGCGTTTTAAGTAATTCGACATTTAAAGTAAATAAGTAATTATAATAAAAATATCGCTTCAAATGGAAACATTAAATTGGGCAAGTTACAAAGTTTTAAGCTCTTAACTTTGAAGTCCATTAATTTTAGCCTCCCTGATTGAAAAGCGCTTCTTAATTTTGAAGATCGGTAATTTTTATGTTTAATTAAGTTGGAAAGGGTTTTAATGAGTTTCCTAAATTAGACAGTTTTTCTGCATTTTGTACAAAACGAGTCACACAAACATTGTATTCTTTACAACCTTACAAAATGTTGTATAAAGTAGCGTTGAACCTTAAAATCATAGTTGACTTACTATTATTTAAACTGCAAAACATTCAACCACCGATAATGTAAGGATACCATAAAGGATAAGACAAATTACCGAAACATTCATTAATATAAAAAAAATCATTAACCTTTAATGCGAATGATGCTCCGCTGTGTAAACGAGACACCTCTACCGTCTACCGGTATGTCCCGCTCGCACATCATATCATACCAACACGCTCCCCGCGTTATTTATTTATTCCCAATTGCAGTGAATCGCATCGCAGACGGTTGAGTAACCACAGGACGCGGACGCAGGGCCGACCTTACGTGGGCGAGCCCATGACACAATTCGACGACGCGTATTTCGGTCCACGTGCGATACAGTGTTGCGGGTGGGGCTGCCAGCTTCAATCATGGTCTGCTGGGAGCCATGCTTCAATTAAGTAATGTACGATTTACATCGTTAATTTCACTTATTCTTATATAAAACTAGCGACCCGCCCCGGCTTCGAACGGGTTAACAAATTATACATAAACATTCCTCTTGAATCACTATATCTAAAAATCCGCATCAAAATCCGATGCGTAGTTTTAAAGATCTAAGCATACATACAGACCCTTGCAGCTTGCAGCTTGGACCCTTCGACTCAATCCAAAGGCGCGCTGTACGAATCGTCGATGATCCCAAACTCACAAGCGGTATTGAACCTTTAAGTCTGAGGAGAGACCTTGCCTCCTTATGTGTGTTCTACCGCTTGTACAATGGGCTGTGCTCTGAAGAATTGTTTGACATGATGCCAACGGCAGCTTTCTATCACCGCACCGCTCGCCATCGGCAGGGTGTTCATCCACACACCCTAGAACCTAAATGGTCGCGTAGGTACTGTGCGGTTTAAGAGGAATTTCCTCCCGCGGACGCTCCGGCTGTGGAATGAGCTCCCTTCCGAGGTTTTCCCGAGGGTCTACGATATGGGGTTCTTCAAAAAAGGAGTGTACAGGTTTTTAAAAAAAGGTCGGCAACGCGCATGTAACACCTCTGGAGTTGCAGGCGTCCATAGGCTACGGTGACTGCTTACCATCAGGCGGCCCGTATGCTTGTTTGCCACCTATGTGGTATAAAAAAAAAAAAAAAAAAAGACAGCGGGAAGCGACTTTGTTTTACATATACTATGTAGTGATAGCTAAAATTAAATGTTTTTGGGATTTCGAGATGTGTCTGCAAAATAGTAAAGGACTAAGGAGGAAGGTTGTTGGTTGGTTCGTAGTGAAGGACTGGGGCTTTTCAGTTTTTCATTTAGGTACCTAAATGAATATGGGGCATTATCTATGAAAAGGGACCTTATTGTCGATGGCGCTTACGCCGCACAGCGTCGCGCGGCATTGTATTTATATCGGAGCATCGTTAATAATGGCGTAAGCGCCATCGAGAATAAGGTCCGTTTTCATAGATAACGTCACATATGCGTGCGGCGGCTGCTGATTGTACTTTTCAATATGATGAAAGTGATGAAACGAATGAAGACAAATCCGTCTGTTACTGGCTGCAATCAATCTGCCAGTTAAAGCGATGACGTACTCGTAATAATGTGCTGTTGTGATCATTTCTCCGCTCATTGAGTCATTCGTGACCCCATTATTATTATCTCTCAGCAATCATATATCAAAATAAGTACTAATTAAACGTCTAAGTAAGCATTATACATTTGTTGATTAAAATAAGAACATGAAAATGCTGATCGTGTTATAACAATCGTATTAAGTATGTACATATTTATTAGGTAATTCACGTGAAATAAAAAACTTACTTATTAATAGACACATCGACTTCGGTTGTAATTTTAAATGTCACTGGGGTCATTGGTTTCCTTGTCACCGATGACATTGACATTATAAATCGACTTAAACGAAGGTCTTTTAACTTATTACCTCCGCCCCGCGCTTCCAACGATTATAATAACATAGGTAGTTCCTTAGAAGTCTATTGAAGACAGAAAACACAGCTAACCATATGTGACGTTATCTATGAAAAGGGACCTTATTGTCGATGGCGCTTACGCCATTATTAACGATGCTCCGATGTAAATACAATGCCGCGCGACACTGCGGCGTAAGCGCCATCGACAATAAGGTCCCTTTTCATAGATAATGCCCCATATTATCTTTCGTTGGAAAGGCTTATGAAAGTGTAGTGGGTTTTAATTTCAACTGGCTTACTTTCGCTATAACATTTTTGTCGAA
The DNA here is from genome assembly GCF_948474715.1 of Cydia amplana. Lineage (NCBI taxonomy): Eukaryota > Metazoa > Arthropoda > Insecta > Lepidoptera > Tortricidae > Cydia > Cydia amplana. The sequence goes on along the minus strand of NC_086074.1, from coordinate 7,631,066 downwards.
TCGAATTAAAAACCATACTTTCAGAATTTGATTACAATCAGGGATTAAAACCCTGTTATATTTTTAGGGTTCCGTAGCCAAATGGCAAAAAACGGAACCCTTATAGATTCGTCATGTCTGTCTGTCTGTCTGTCCGTCTGTCTGTCCGTCCGTATGTCACAGCCACTTTTCTCCGAAACTATAAGAACTATACTGTTGAAACTTGGTAAGTAGATGTATTCTGTGAACCGCATTAAGATTTTCACACAAAAATAGAAAAAAAACAATAATTTTTTGGGGTTCCCCATACTTCGAACTGAAACTCAAAAATTTTTTTTTCATCAAACCCATACGTGTGGGGTATCTATGGATAGGTCTTCAAAAATGATATTGAGGTTTCTAATATCATTTTTTTCTAAACTGAATAGTTTGCGCGAGAGACACTTCCAAAGTGGTAAAATGTGTGTCCCCCCCCCTGTAACTTCTAAAATAAGAGAATAATAAAACAAAAAAAAATATATGATGTACATTACCATGTAAACTTCCACCGAAAATTGGTTTGAACGAGATCTAGCAAGTAGTTTTTTTTTAATACGTCATAAATCGCCTAAATACGGAACCCTTCATGGGCGAGTCCGACTCGCACTTGGCCGCTTTTTATTTTAGTGAGAATCGCCCTTATAATATTTTAGCTACACGCCTGTAAATACTTAATACAGCTCTTGTCCCACTTTCTATAGCGTCACGTCAACATTAAATCGTTTTATAAAAGTACAGTCACAGTCCGTGGCATTTATTACAGCTTTGTTATAAAAGGTGTCCGAGCAAGTGGACTTTATGATGATAAGCGAGGCACACAAAGGGAGTGAATGGAAAATAAACTGATTTGTGGAAGATCATGGTCGCTCGAGCGTCGGGTGGGTTAATTTAGTGCCAGACCGCGTGCAGGATAGGTCGTAAACATGTGTGCTTGTATGGGCGCGCTAAATGAGTGCTATTGTGGTTGAGATTGTAGCGTTCTTTTTTCATTTTTGTTGGAGTTGGAATGCGATTTTTTTAAGGTTTGTGTTTATTTTACGGTATTCGCTACAGCGACTTTCATTTCTAATGACTAATCATATCCAGTTGGTATCAAAATTTGTTTAGTAACTCTCTGAAAATTGAAGGTCTTAATAATCGTCAATTATGGACCTTATAGGGATATATAAATAAAATACATATATGCGTTCTTACTGCCAAGTTTGTGCAAAGTTTGCCTGGTCAGAGTATAGGGGCCTATATTGTACGTGTATTTAGGATAGGTACCGGTCGTGAGTATAATGTATAGGAATCAACTGTTACTTTATCAAATTAAAAAAGCCCGCTAGCCTTAACCCGTTCAAATCACGTAACGATCGATCGAACCTAAGTGCGATATGGGTTTAACAACCCCGGTTTAACCCTACAAATGTCGGTGAAAGGCCAGGGTATGTGGCTGGTAATAATCGGTACTGTCAGGTTGATGGATGGTCGGAGGATGACGTGGCTAACCTTCCCACCCATCCCGTTTGGCGCCATTAGTGCTCTAACGAGGGCCCTAACGCCCCTAACGCAGGGCACTGCCTATTGTATCAAAGTCTTGAGATATTTATCTAATCTAATACCTTTAAACGAGCAATTCTTGTTTATTTATTTATTTATTTATATATATATATTTCGGGGATCTCGGAAACGGCTCTAACGATTTCGATGAAATTTGGTATATAGGGGTTTTCGGGGGCGAAAAATCGATCTAGCTAGGTCTTATCTCTGGGAAAACGCGCATTTCCGAGTTATTATATGTTTTCCGAGCGAAGCTATTATTATATTAACCCAGATATTTAATATTATATGACTAGGTATTTAGGTATTTACTTGAGTTTCATTCACTTAAGTTTTAGTCGATTAAGTAGGGACAAAAAATGTAAGGAGAAATATCTTAATGGTGATTAGAACTTGGTGTTTTTTTTTTCATGTTAGAATACACAAAAATGTTCTTACTTATTTTAAAACCGTTCCACTTCCACGAGAATAAATGTAATTAAAGTTATCAAACTTTAAAGTTATTGGAGTAGGGACTATCGGATTTAAATTACGGGAAAGTTTTGGACTATTATAACTTCCATTATTTAAAGTTTCCGTTTAATACTGCTTGGTTTATTTTTACTGGCCCGGATGCCTATTCATAATGACTTGCATACTATGTTGCTTTCAGCTATGTTCATTTTATTTTGAACACTTCGGCCGCTTACCTACTTCTGCTCTTATCAGAGTAGTATATTTCCAGTAATGTTGAGGAGCTCCAGCTATTGTCAGCACGTTTCTTTAAATAAATTTGTTCGAATGAAGAAATCTTGAGTGAGCAAAACCAATTGGAGACAAAGCAATTCAATTCTCGCCTCGCATTCGGTCCACTCACTTCGTTCCGACACGTTTGACAATTTAAAACGAATGTTCCTTTAGATGGGTAATTTGGCTCAGCTGGCTCTTTGATGTAATATTTAAAGAATGATTCCTCTAACTTAGGTCGCGCGAGTTCAATCTTGAAAGAGAATATAAAGATAATAGCATAGATAATAGCCATTTTAATTAGTTGGTACATAATACCTATAATTGTTCAAGAATATTAAGTAGATAGAGTCAAAGTCTAATGATAGTTAAAGAAAAATGATGAACAATATATGTAGTTCGTTTTAAAAGCGATTTTTAACAAGACAATATTCATCTACGTTTATGCAGGATCGTCATGCAAATATTACACCTTAAATTTCCACTTCAGTTTGTAGAGTGAGATTTACTGAATCGTGAAATTTAACGATCAGATGCGCGTGGGAGTGAGACATAACACGGGGCGTGCAACGTTATCACACCTATGTCCGACCCAACTCGACAATATCCTAACTATGTCAGAAGCCTAAACATTTACGTCGTTTCAGAAAACCGCGGCGCGAGCCGACGAGGTGGGCAAATCGTGTTGACACCTATGTGACAAGTACACCGAGATGTACGAAAACATAGGATATTCCTCTCGACGTGTTTATGTTATTTACCGAACGATGCACGATGTTACACGAGAGCGCATAAGGCTAATGGAAATTCTAAATTCGGCGGAATTTGTTTCAAACGCTACTATATGTTACTAGATAAGGTTGATGTGGTTTTAAGCAGTAACTTCAATCAAGGGAGTGCCAAGACATTAGAACTTCCTTCTGGATGTGGTATTTGGGCAACTGTGCATGGCAATCGCCAACTTCAATCAAGGAAGTTAGACGTGCATGTCAGATCTTCCTTTACATATGCAGTTGAAAATATAGCAGTTTGTTAGCATCTGCGGTTGTTAGCGAGAGCAGAGCATTCCTCAGACCGGTTCCGGACGCGGGCCGTTTATGGCCTCAGCGCAAATATAAATAGATGCGCTCGCTGCGAACCATTCGTCTTCGTGGTGCTTTACTTCTAATGTTTCAGTGTGAACACACGCTTGTGAGTCTTTGTACATTTCATGTATATGTCAGGAAGTAGACTGTCGATCATTATAAACGCTTGGCTTTCTGCGTCGGACGCTATTGTTAAAGTAATTATTTTCAGATGTCTGTAGCTTATAGATACACAGCCGCTAGCAATTGTTTGTCTTTGTCATTAATCCCTGGCGTCTGTCTATACGAATTCATTATGTCGTGATCGCAGTCGTTGAATTATTTCATATATTCTGACTTCATATGGCAAGCTAAAGATGAATACCAGCCGGTTAGAATTTTACTATCAACATTGAGTGGTCGATAGGTATACCAACTTTATGATCGAATGTGTCGCGGGTACGCGGCTCATAATCTTGTTATCCGTTATACAGGACGCAATTTGCACAAATTGCCATGTCGTAGCGTGATAGATTGTGATGTCTTCAATTTATATGTCGACTATCTAGACAATAGTGCTCGTTAGAGCTGTAAAGACATAGTCATAAAACAGTTTAATCAATGCAACTTAGGCTGAAGGATCGCCGCGGCTTTGTCCGTGTATGCAAGAAACAAATGGCGGTTAACTGTAGATTCGTATCTCTGTACGTTACTCGAGTGTGAGTTGTTCATTGCCGACAGAAGTTGGAAATAATAGCGATAGCATCAGTGAATTCTTAGTTGGACACGACGGCTCGCACTCACGAAGCGCGGTGTCCACTTTCTCTTCAGATTCAAACATTCAGTATCCGTGACCCAGTGACACTCGGAAAATTCTCATTGACAAAGCGTGTGCGTTGTGTTGTGTAACGGCCACGTGGCATTAGGGGCAATGACACCGGGAAATGTCAAGTTGATATCCACTATCACGTACCTTTAGCGTAGATAACGTGTTTCGGTGAACGATAACGTGATTCGACACAAAAACAGTAACTTATAAGACCGATCAATGAGCTCCTTTGCACGTCAGTGGAGGCGTTATGCAACTTTGCTTATGCGGAGTGGAACTGCGGCAATGTGTTGCATAAATGACCTCGTAATGTCAAAGGGGGTCATTGGCGCGTCAGGTACGGTGGCCACGGCTTAGATATAATTACATCGATTGAAGCCCGGTCTCCTTCGCTGTGTCTGTGACCCCGATGTAAATAACCTGCGCCGGTAAACAACTGACGCTTGCGTCAATGCGGCCTCGCCTCGCCAATGATGTGATCTTTGACTAGCCGACACTTTTCTTCTATTTTAGGGCCATGATTGACGTTACGAGCCAACAGGGGTGGTCATTTCTCCATACAAACGTACTCGACTGTTTCCTCCGTGGGTTTTGTAGCTAGAGCAATGATTTTTTCAACACAGATTAATATTGTCAATATCTGTGTCGGACCGTTTTGCTTTTTTTGATATTTTTGTTTTTTAAGGCGCTAGAGCCCTTCAAAAATGGCCAAAATGGCCAAAATGGCCTAATTGACTATGCCGCAATGAGAGGCGTGCTATTCAAAACTGACATCAATTAGTCAAAAAAGCAAAACGGTCCGACACAGATAATGTCATACTCATTTAGATTTCCAAATTTGGTTACGATTGGTTAAGTTTTGGAGGAGGAAACAGTCGAGTACGAAACCTCGATTTTTGATATTTTTACGCAGGATTTTTCGCCTTGTCCTTATCGCACTAGTTTTAGGAGCCGCTTCCGTTAGCGAGACGGGTATATTTACCTAAAATATTTAAATCTGAGCTCCTGTTGGCTCTTAAACATGCTAGAATTCCAACTGAAAATAGGTAAATACTTTGTTTATACATCCACAAATTAATAATACACTGAAATAATACAGCGTTGTTATTCCGAGTAATAAAATTGAAATGTTAAATCTATGAAATATAGAGCCACCGCTAAACACTTTAATGCCTATTCATTAATTTTTGCTAGTTTGTAATCTATTCAAAGCTTTTGATTTTTAGTCGAGCGTATAATGTTAATAGGATGGAAATTATATAAATGACGTAATTAAACTACCAAAAGTGAAGGCCGGACAAATTATAAGACGGTCTAAGCGAAAGTTGCCAAGAATACGCTATGAAATAAACGGTCGTCTACGACGAAAGTGCCAAGAATTCAGTAGTCATTTATTTACTCGTGGTCGAGCTTTAGGCGTGTTAAGATATTGAACCAGTCAACACAGCATAAATAAATAAATAGATAAATGGTACTTAGAGCGAAATAGAAGCCGCATGTAACTACATATGTCTCATCGGCTAATAAGACATAATTTATGACGACGCTTCAATGAAGATTCTCCAAGATGACTACAATATACACATTTAAACGCTGTAAATTCATATTGAATTTGTACGCTGAACGAATTAAAATACTCGCAACACGTTTTATTTCCTTCAAAACTCCTTTGAAAGTCGAGTGTAGCGTCGCCTATGCAGTGCATTATCTACAAAGTAAGGTGACCTATATGATAAGATTACTTCAATAGCTGCTCACCAACACACACACACAGACGCGGCGGCGTATTTACATCGTAGGTACAATGACATTATCGACCTTGACTACTGGCTCGTACATCAGGCACACGAATACAGTTGGCGTAGGAATGTGTGCGTCACGTATTAAATTCGTCTGAACATAATTCGTCAGATGTATAAGTGGAGTAGCTCCAGGTTTTCTATGGGTATATTTGGAACGGTATATTTGTGATGGTTGAATTATAGCGAGTCACAGAGCAGTTCAACACACGATAAGAATGACGCCAACGTGCCGAACAGATTGCACCAAGGCCAAGAGTACTGTTATCATTGGCTTTAAAACGCATATGAAACAAAGCAAATACCTATTTAGGGTGGAATCACATCTGTCAGCATCGAGCCGCATTTTATATATGAGAAATCGCTCGTTAGTATGAAGATGCGTACGCATCGGAAAGCTGAAAGCATGCGTACGCATCTTCATACTAACGAGCAATTTCTCATATATAAAATGCGGCTCGATGCTGACAGATGTGATTCCACCCTTAGGAGCCATTCCGAGGAACAATGTGTTGTTAATGTTGTGACATATGCACCAAGCGTAGTTTTTGCATTTGTTAAGTATGATGCGATATCTTGACAGCGAGTAAGACAGACTACAAACATAGTACATTGTACCTAGTTACACTTACACCGCCTGTAGATAAATTGTATTGTTCGCTGATATTCTACCAATGATGAATTTTAATTACGAATGACATTCCAGCTATGCGTTACAGGGCTAAGATCAAGATTATGTTAGTAACTACATTGTGAGATAAATTATTACAGTAATTCGTACTCATAAATCTTATTATTTGTTCCGAAAACACAATCTTCTCAGCTCAGTGGAGATAATGGATCATCTTTGGATCATCTTTTTAATGGAACTTCTCATAATTTAACCTAATTCAAACATAGTACTAAGCGTCTGACATGATGTAGTAATAGCTGAAAAACGTACAAATACTTATTACTTTATCATTTTATACAATAATTACGTTTCACAAATGTCTTTGATCTTGTAAGCCCGTCACAATCAAACGTTTTCTCGGAACTTGGAAATCTTATACGCAATGAATTCGTATCGTTTTGATGAATTAACATTTACGCTTGAAAAAACATCTGACAGGTGTCTATTAATTGTACTTAGTACTTTTTACACGAACGCTAAGAAGTATTATGAGGTTGTTAACCTATTATAGTTAAGCAACCAAAAGGTTAAACAGATTGTTGGTACAATAATACAATGCTTCGGAAACAAATTTCAGAAAATTATGTATGTATATTTAAAAAAATAGGCAAATCACAAAATATTTGATATTTTTCCTTCATAATAAACAATCAAGTTAATTTAAACAAAGAGTTCGTTCTAACACATCGTTAGAACGCTTTTATCGCTTTAAATTCCCACGCAAAAGCATCTAACTGTTTCTACCTCATAATAATTACACGATCACCATCACTTGTGAGCATGATAGTTTTCTTTTTTAACTCGAACATAATATAAGAAAGATATATTTACTTCTATAGTCATTTTGTAGTCTATCTAGAACTTGCTAGTTAATTGAGATACAATATTTTTAGTGAGCATTACATTTGCCCGGCCAGCAAACCTTTTAATATGGAAGAAGGGTTTGCTGGCCTGGCCACTTTATTAATTACAATGTACAGATGACATAAGGGTGTGGACACAGCTTAACAATGCAAGAGGTTTGACGATAATCGACGCAATTGTTACGCTAACATTACAGTTCCAGAGTCACGTACGGCATGCGAGTTCCGCGTTGAACGCCATCGCCATTTCGTGCGTCAAGTCCAATAGAAATGGAACGAGTTTGAAGTAAAAATAATATATGCACAAGTATTATATGCAACCGGCAGACAACCATAAAATTCTTTCCGGCCAGTTTCAACAACTTAATGCGATTTGCAAATGTTAGATCTCGAATCGTTAGTCTGCTGCTAAACGAATTAAAAAAAACCTTATCAACACTATCAGTGCTAAAATTACACTAAACTAGCGGATCTATGTAATCTTTCATGGTCCATGGTTTTAGAAAGAATGTCTGAATCCAATTCTTATCGGTATGAGAAATCGTTTGGGTCTAAGAAACGCTAAGGTGTAATTTTGATTTAAACCTGACCCAGATAATGTGCATATTGCAGTACAGTTAATTTCATGTCTGACAGGTTTTTTTCTCATCCATCTTCGATTTGAATATGGACCGGTTCAATAGCTTGAAATCATCGCGTTTCGGTTCGTGTTCGTGCTGCAGAAAGCAAAAAAGCAATTATTTGAATTCTCAATTTTGTAGAATATTTGGTGACTGGATTTAGATTCGCGATTATTTTAATAAGACGTTTTTGTGACTCTAGCAAAGATTTGATAGAAAAGAGACAGGCAAACCAATTGTCAGTAGAAAAGCGCAAAATTCAAATTTGTAGCGCCTACATATTCTAACAGACAAAGTTGGCTTGCCATACTGTATCTATTTTGTTGTGATCATTAAGAACGTTTGACAATGCTTTTTTGTTAGGTCCGTTATGGCATTTACGATCGTAGATTGCCCAAAGCAGGATGTAGCACAGTGCTAAGTTTGTTTAGTCGTGCTTAATGCCGATCCATTCCAGAGATTACGGTGTCTATTTGATGGTATTTTGCGATATTATAGAACAAATTAACTTTTATCTTTTCAATTACTGTACAATTACAATCAATATTAAGTACTTAACTAATTATTTTACCAAATAGTCGCTCTTTATTGTACATAATTACTAATTAGTTACATTGTAAAGTAGGCACATATATAACTATTATAGCTACTACGAAAACGAACTAATTTATTCGGTTTGAACAGGCCGGTATTAAATAAATCATAAATAAATAAACATGTTAAAAGCACTGTGCTTTTGAGACGTTAGTGTGTAATGTTATTTCAGAAGTACCTTCAGTCAACATATTTATACAATATGTAAATACTTGTTATAAGAACGGTATCGAAAACAGGAGTACAAGTAACGTAAGTACCTAGACTATCGATAGTACAAAAATAAGTCAATTTAAGTAAATATTGTATAAAAATAGACAGTCTTAACGAACAATAAAGGTTTACTCTTTTTGGGGCTGATTGTTGTAATTGCACCGGTTCTTATAAATTTGTACCGATTATCTTTTTTCGGTGGCGTAAGTGCTATTGTTTTACAATATAATAAAAAGCGGCGGTCGTGTCTTAGCTAAAAACTTATATACCTCAATATCGGCAGTCGTGATCCAAAGGAGATTATCTAACCAGATTGCTTTGCAAGGAATTGAGACCCCGTGATTTGTCTCAAGATATTCGATCTCAAAGTGGTTACAGCGAGCAAGTCGGCTCAGATAATAGAACTAACAAGCGACGCGATGGCAGCGCGTGCGCAGCCGAGCGCGACGCGCACTCGACCGCATATCCGCCGCGATTCGTCTTCCTAGAGATCCTAGAGTAATTCACTGCAATGTGAATGTGAAGGTGAAGATCCACTCCCAAGAGCGTAAAGAACTAATTTAGTGAATCAATTTAATACCGCAGATAAAATGATAACATTAAAATTTGTTTTCATCTTTCGTGCGATTTTTAAAGAGATATTAGGCGAGTCGATGAACTTTAAATGTGAACACCGACGTCATTTGTTTTTGTTACATAACAGCTAGAGTTAAGATTTTACTTCACTCGCCTAATTAATGCTGCTAATTCAATGTAGGTAGCAGTACCATAAAACCAGACCTTTTAATAATTAATTAGCAAGGCACGATCAGCATTTGCATCAATCTATACGTCAACAGCACGCGAATAATGAAATATAATGGTTTTTTTAAGTCTAGTTACGAAATGAGACCAGACGAGAGAGATCAGACGGACCATTAGATTAGTCAAAGGGTTGCCAAATCTAAACGCTTTGGACCCCTGCGACTTAGCGTGGCAGCTGCTAGTTCAATGCAGATTATTATTTTAACACCGCCGTCAGCTTATGCACGAAGTTGTCGTTTAATAGTTGCGAAGCTGATCCGATTTGTATGCTAATTACGGGACTCCAAGTCTAACTGAAACGATCCTTAAATAGCCGCTAATGGCCTGAGTACGAGCAATAACAAGATAATCTTGTTACTAATTATACAGTTGTATTGTATCGTTTCAACAGTGAATCGGTTAATTTTGTAACTGGTAATGGTATTTTAAGTTAGGTAATCGGTAAGAGATTGTTATATGTAATATAGTAATCGAAAGGGACGCGTATGTAGCAACATCCTGAAAGAGGTAAGCGACCTCGTTTGATCAAGAATCATCAATCATGATGAATCGCGACATGGAGACATGAAGGGTGGATCATATTTCACTATTTATAATGACATAGATGTGGAACAAATTTTTTTAGGCGATAGGTATATGGCACGTGTTATGTTAGAAGTTGGATTTGGATATCTATATAAAAAAAAACTTGATTCTAGTGTGTTCACACTACTGACAGATCTTAATAATCAAAAGTTAAACTAGCATAATCATAGCTAGCGTCGTACACACGTTTTGATTGTCACTATAGTTGTTAAGAGATAAAAAGCCTTAGTTAATAGAGGTCCATAACCCTGCCCGATTAGCTATTCATGAAGAGAAACAAATAATTTCCGGCTAACTTAACCGGCAGTACACCATGAAGTAATTAGCAGTGGCCAACATGACGGCTATAGTCGGTTATTTATAAAGCCGAAGTGTCAAAAAACTGCGGCGACCTTGGTGCCCCCGCGCGGACTCGTCGATACGTTCACCTCAGGTGGGGCCCGCGGAACGAGTTGTACCATTACTCACAAGTCACATATGGTCTATTTTACACTTGTACATTGCTAAATAGGTAGCTAGAATGATTGCGGAATTCGCGGTATGCAGGTACAGCAACAAAATGTACTACACTACATAATAGTTAACTAAAGGAATCAATACATTTTATGGAATTGAACTCCTAACCACATTGTTTAAATTAAATGGATGGCTTAGCTTGGCGTCTATAAGGAAATAGATAACAGCATTGTGGAAGCCTTTAAATTAATTGTTTTGCAAAACGTCGGTAAATCTCAAGGTAAATAATTCATATAACTAATTTTTAGGCACAGTCTGACAGCTTTTCAAGATTACATAGCACGCAATTAACAGTAATAGGAACCAACTAATTAATAAAGAAAAACTCCAAAAAATAGAATTCTTGAATAAAAACAAAACTGTGACTTTGATGGATTGTAAAATGGTGTGAATAAATATACCTGATCAGTGTTGTTTATACCATTCAGTCGGCTTTTTGAGCTTTAGAGAGAAGCCACATAAATTTCCCTTTTAAGAAGTGTTGTTTATCCGAGATCTAATATCATTTTCCTGGAACATAAAAATGTTCATTGAAATCAAAAGAGAGCAACATATTCCCATAAGTCTACCAGCATTAGCAATATCAATGTATTTTTTCCTTCTGCCGTAAATTTGAAACGAAACCCACTTTATTAACTTAATTCTGTCATAAACTAGCCCGCATAGAAGCTCATTTAAACACCAATAGAACGTTTTCTAAGTCATGGTAAGCCAATGCAATGAGAGACGGAGAATTGAATGCGGGTAACAAATCATACTTAGCAGTATAGTATTAATAAAATGTAACATAATACTACTGTATGGAAATCACGTTCTTTAAATTAAAGCATCAAACAAAAGTAAGGTCGCTTTATTTAACGCGAAACGAGCAATCCAAATCTAAACGTAGTTTGACAAGGAAGCTAATGTGTGGCATTGAACAATGCGAACTCGGAAGCAACCCTGAATGGTTAAAATACTAAAGCATACATCTTTTGTACCACCTACACATTGAACTGATAAATCAGAACTGAAAGGTTATTGTTTGACTGACTGAGAAGATGTAAGAAAACAAATAAATGCCGAGCGTAATAGCCACTAGCAAGATTGTAAGTACTTCACAAATTGTAATGCTATGTTGAACGTTTGGGTGGATAGACAATTACAATCTGGTAATGGCCCTACTAAATTAAATGGGCAAACATTCAAACATGTCCCAAAATTGCTTCAATAAAAGCTGTTACCTTCGAATTCGCTCCGATTTCAATTGCTCTATAATGATAATGTGTGTTTCTACGCTGCCAGATACTCAACCAATGGCAATTCAAGGGCCTTGATTAAAGTTTTCACTGTCACGTTTAATTAAAGCGATAGCTACGTTACTCGTTTTCTTATAAACAGTAGCTGCATGAGTGAAACGAAAGTTTACCGCATCAGCGCACATAGAAATCTGCAACTGCAACATGCCATGGTGATGATTTTCTCATTTCTCGACAGGATGGAGCGATTTCTAACATGTTGCCTATGGGTACACTTTATGTTATTTAGAATTGAGAACTTATTAAATGTAGGAGAAAAATACTGATAATATTACATATTTAGGTACTAAACAGCCAATTAAGGGAAGCAACGAAGCAGATGAAGTAGTGTTGTTAGGTTGTTATGCTGTAAAGTAACAAGCATAAAGCGATTTCAAGTGAAACCAACTTGTACACTTCGTCTGTTTCTTAAAAGTAATAATGACATCATAAGTTCCTCACTTTTGTATTTTATTGATTTGGTACTTTTTCTAATTTATTTAGTCAGTGAGCAAGTACCCTAATACAAACACATATAAATGCACATGCGTGCTTTGTCAGGCGATACGATTTACCATCAGGAGTCAGGAGTGGTCTCTAAACCGGTCGGACCGGCCGCAGTCGCTTCGTCGAAACACCATCCGACTCACTTACTTAAATTGTTAAACTGTATTACTTGGCAAATTGAATGTGTCTCAAATGGAAGGAAATGACTTAAAACTGTTTCATGGCTTTAAGTACCGGTTTAATCTCACGCCATCTTGGCACTGGCACTTAGGTACCAAGTTGAATAATATGTTTATACGGGTAGGCTAGGCACTTGTGTAAAATTGATATGAAACTAATGATGTGATTAAAAAAAGCAAAAACTACTATAGTAACGTAAATAGGTACTGTCTACGAAGTTGAAACTGGGTAACGTTTAGTTTAACGATGGTTTTGCTGTGTAACCAAATGGTATACTGAAATAGACTTCGTTTATAAACAGCTCATGGATACCTCTATAAGGGGACGCAGCCCTTCCAATTGCCGCACTATCCCCTATACCCTATTAAAGCTTCCTACTCATGATTAAATTACATATTTCATTGCTACGAATGTTACTGAGCACATTTTTTGGCTAATTTATCATTGCTCTGGATAATTCATTACGTTATCATGCAAAGAGACATAGATGAAGATTTTTTTAACTGCGCAATATATCTAGTTGTCTCTCTCGCAAATACTATCTAGGTGTCGCTTCACGCATCTTAAAACAACAATAAGCTGTAATAAATTTTCCACAATAACCTTGTAGTGTTACACCTATAGCGCGATAAGAATTAGTCATTCCATCCGTGGTGAGCCTCCCACACTCGGGTGGACACTAATCAAACATGCTGTACTACATCATAGACAAATACGTGTGAGGTGACTAGGAAGCTTGTGGGACGCTTGTTCCGTTCAATTCAAAGGACTGCTATTATTAACCAGATCCACGCGTTTAAGTGCTATTTTCAACAAAGATCGTTGAGAATGTTTGATAGGTACCCCTATCAAATTTCAATTATCACTATCGAAATCTATTACTCAAACCTCACACCTACCTAATATGACGACGGACGATGCGAGGACTTCGATTAACAAGTTCTACTTATTAAGAATTTAGTTTGCGTGTTAGATCTCAATAAATATGTACTTTAACTTATAGGATAATGAGTAATAATAATAATGACGGGACCTAGTAGCCCACTTTTTGTTATTTTTATAAACTGACCACTGTACCAGCGATTGATCCTAGTCTGACATAAAATGGAGTGTCAACAGGGCCACATATAAAATAGAAATGAGGAATTATGGAAATTGTAGGTACCAAAAACTGGTATAGTCTGTACGGAAAGAGAAGAGTCGTGAAATGTATTGGGGCCGAACACATTCCACGACTCTTCTCTTTCCGCACAGACTACCAATTGTACCAAAAATTTCATGATCCCGGTACGTGGTAGAGCACCAAGTGGAATAAACTTTTGGATAGGTAGATCGTGCAAACGCGTAGTGTAGGTACGCATGGCGTAAGTACCAGTATTATGGTACACACCTACAGTCTACAAGTTCCTACATATTGAGCTATGTACTTATTTTTAAATGTTTCGCCCACATACAATCTGTCATCAGTGATGATTAGTCACATCGCAACTGAGGCAGGTAGGTGTATTCCTATGTAAACTAATTTCTTGGGTTCTCAACTATTAAAAAGAAACAATAATAACGTTTTTCTTATTTATACCATGTTTAATTGAATATGGTACTGGTCTAAGAGATGAAAAATTAAAAATATATTACATACCTACTTAGGTACCTTCTGTAGATATTAATGTTTACAATGCAGCGAACTGTGTGTCCCACCAGCAATTGCGTTAATATATAATATGGCAGCGGTTTATCTAGCAATCAATACTAGTAAACAGGTGCCTCTTTCTAGCCTGTAAAGGCTATAGATAGGTGTAAAATAAACTCTATTAGGTCAGGTTTAATTTTGTGATTGGACACTGAAAGAATGCAAAGTGCAAACCCCTGATAAGAGTCTCTGCGGAAAGAGAAGAGTCGTGGAATGTATGGGGCTCAATACATTCCACGACTCTTCTCTTTCCGCACAGACTCTAAAACAGATGTTCGATCGAATGCGGGTGAACAAAACGCTTGTGACATTTTGTGACAGTCGGCGCAAGACGGCCCGCCGCAGCGCCGGTCAAGGTATACGGGCCAAAGGTCGATGACAGCGCGACCGCGCCGCCAAAAAACCATGCCAACAACTTTGCCGCGCAATTCTAACTAGAATATTCCAAATTCTAACCTGATGAAATGGATTCGTTCTCCGATTTAGGCGTCGTCGGCGGCATCGGCAGCGGCATCGAGGGAAGCGGCTGCGTCTGTTGCTGCTGCTGTAGCGTACATGTGTTCCCGAGTAAAGACTGGGCCGTGTTGTATGTCATGCCATCGTCGTAACCCCATAGCTCGAGCCCGCCGTACTCGGGGGACGCGAGCGATTCCGGAGACATCACCATAGCCGGCGGCAGACCCAAAGCGGAAGACGACGTCACTTCGGACGAGCTCTCCTCGAGCATTCGCAGCGTCTGGAAGCCTCCGTTGTTGGACCAGCGGCGTCTCATGTCGACGAGCGCGTCACACGCTCCGAAATCCACGATCGCCGATGGACATCCTACGCGTGCTTTCACTTCACTTTTTCCTCGCACTAACTTTTAAAAACACGCAACACTCCGCACGTCTAACGTTCACTGTCAACCACTAGAACTTTTAAACGTCTCGATTTAATAGCTTTCTCGTCACTACACAATCCGTACAACAGGTTAGAAAAACTAGCGGGTCTCACGAACGAACGAATTTATTTTCTATGGTACGAGTTTGAAAAAACGAGGAGTGCTTTGCGCTCGCGCGACCGTCGTCAACGGAGTACATAGAGCGAGCGAGCGACGCGGCCGAGCTCTCACTGCCACGGTCGAGTGTGACGTCACGTCACGGTCCCCGCGCCGCGCGCCCGCCCCGCGCGGGTCCGCGCAGCCGTGGCACAGAAAGTCGACTCACGGCGACATTATGTAGCGCGCGATAAAACACCCTCAATTTTTAAGCGACTGGTGCTTGTTACGTAAGTTTGGGAAAGCTATTTAGAAAAAAAATCTTAATTGGGAGATTAACTTCTATTTCGTTAATTAGCCTAGACCTAGATGATTGGCGGATGATTTGGTATAGCCTTTTTAAATAACAAATTTCATTTTTACATATATACAATAGGTACAATTACAATTAGCACAAAATAGGGGAAAAAATCTGAATAAAATATACTAGTACGAGGGGCGTTCAAAATATTCTCGGTATTGATATCTTACGACCTCTTCTAAAATTTCTTTCGTTACTGGCCGCTAAGGTTTATTCATTGACATTAAAAAAAAGTATAATTCGAACCGAGATGGTCTTTTGTTTTTCTGCAATTGCTGAACAAACATGAACATCATGTGCGAATTGACAATGTTAACTAAATTAGAACATCGATGCGTGATAAAATTCTTGACAAAACAGGGTAAAAATCAAAAAACCATAAAAGAGGAAATGGATTGTGTTTACCGTGAGTCTGCTCCTTCTTTATCTACCATTCAAAAGTGGTCAAGCGAGTTTAAACGCGGAAGGGAGAGTATTGAAGATGACCCTAGACCTGGCCGGCCTGTAGTAGCTACTTCACAAGAAAATATTGATAAAGTGGAAAAACTTATATTGGAAGATGGTCGAGTGAAGGTAAAATCTATAGCACAAGTAACCAATCTCTCTATTGGTACCGTACATGATATTATACATGACCATCTTAATATGTCAAAAGTAAGTGCAAGATGGGTTCCGCGAATGCTGACTCGGCTTCAAAAAGACATGCGTGTAGCTTGTTGTTCCGATTTTATTGACCTGTGCGGTGAAAATCCTGATGAGGTGCTGCAAAGAATAGTTACTGGAGATGAAACCTGGGTTCATCATTATGACCCAGAGAGTAAACAAGAGTCCATGCAGTGGCACATTAAGGGTTCAGCTCATCCCAAGAAGTTCAAGGTCATCCCTTCAGCTGGCAAGGTCATGGCCACGATATTTTGGGATTGTGAAGGAGTATTACTAATCGATTATAAAGAAAAAGGTGTAAATATCACAGGACAGTACTACGCTAACATTCTACGTCAATTAAAGGATGTAATTAAAGAAAAGAGGCGAGGAAAGTTAACCAAAGGTATTCTGCTTCTGCATGACAACGCCCCCGTCCATACTGCTCATATTGCCAAGGCAGCTATTGTTGAATGTGGGTTTAAAACTGTTACTCACCCACCATATAGTCCGGACTTAGCCCTCAGCGACTTCTTTTTGCTCCCCAATCTTAAAAAGGATCTGCGTGGAAATAAATTTTCTGACGATGAAGCATTGAAGGCGGCAGTGGAGGAGCATTTTTACACGAAAGATAAAAAATATTTTTACGAGGGATTAAAAAAAATAATTGATCGATCTTTTAAGTGTATGAACATAGGGGGGGAGTATATTGAAAAATAAAAATATCAAACTTTTCGTACTTGTTTGTTTTCATTCTCATACCGAGAATATTTTGAACACCCCTCGTAGGTAGCCAAATACTATTCCTAAATCTTACACTCTACACTCTACAGATACTTAGGTGCCTAATTACCAGAAAAAAACCGGCCAAGTTTTTACCCTTTGGGTACGGAACCCTAAAAACAGTTTAGGTGCTTAATTAATTACTATTAACTAGCGTATTAGGTGATTTTATTATGTAGCATGAATTGATTTATTGCAAAACGAAAACTTAACTTATGAATAATAAGTAATAACTAAAAAGCCCTAGACTAGATAACTGACCCCTGCGTTTCTCTTGCAGGTAAATAAATCCATATATCGTTACAGGCACCTAGGTCCAGTAACTTCAAATAGCCATATATCTTACACCTAGAATTTTCTTTTACAACGTAACGTAACCTTAATCGGGAACCCGGGAGCCAAAGTCAACTAGGTCACCGCGGGATTCAGCAAAAGGTCAATGTTAAGAGGCCTATCGACCCCCCGACCTAGTTACCACCTATCGACATCGACACAGATATCAACCCGGCTAACCTGACACATTTGATAACCGTGCCACCGATACACCACAGATCGGCGATGCCCTCAAATTTGGAGCGATGACCTGAATTTCAGGTAGTTATCGCACTTCAGCCAATATTCGAATTATCAGCGATAAAATCGCAACGTCCTCGGTCCATTTCGTTCCCAGAAACTCCGCTTATTCTACGCTAGTTAGAGAAAGCACGCGAAATACGTCGATGGTGGTGAAAAAGTACCAAAATACCCTAGAAAACAGCCGAAAGCGATGCCGCAGCTCCATTTCTGGTTTTGTAAGCCGCGTTTTGTAATAGCATGCTTTTCGCACAGTCATGTATGCGTATGAGATGGTGGCTTAGATAGATCTGTGACGCGGCCGCCATGATTAAAGTTGGCGTCAGCGTCATCGAATCACGTGCTAGGACTAGGAGCGTTGACCGCCAGTGTTTTGGAAATACAGCGTGTAGTTATACTTCCTTACTCATGCTAGACTTATAGATCTTGCGAGTTCCGGAGTTATTACTCTGGTGTTAAATCAAAATAGACAACATTCATTTGGCGCTATCGTGAAATATCGCTGTTAGATTATTGTATAAGAATATTTCCTTGTTAGAGCCATAATCTCATATTAAATGAGCTTTTTAAGTTTACCTATGCGTATGCATACAAGCTCTCTACAACATGCTACCCCCAGTACATAATAATATATCAAATAACACCAGTAACTAATTTTGTGAGCAAGTAAAAATCTATCTTGATAGGTATTTTGTATACGTACAGAACTTGCGCTTAAGTTTCAGTGACAAATCACTAAAATCCTATATAACCTTACGTACCTAATTAATAGACGAGAAAGCAATATGGAACACGTACCTACATATATGATTAATGAATATGAATTCATGTTCAAAGCTGGAAACTTGATTAGATAGTCATGAATATTAAGATCTAACGAAGATTGTAGATTACTCCTAATACCTATACACGGCTGTTAGGTTCCAAAATGTTATACAGGATGCTTCCTGTAACAGGAGCAATAAATTAAACTGTAGGGTGTACTCCTCAAACTGACCAAAATTTGTTCAACAACTTTTGAAAATAACTTATGTTTTGATTTTTATTACACTTTAAAGTTTATTCTTGTATTGCAAATTTTGTTATATTTAAAGCGTGACAAGCAACGTCAAATACACTGATGTCAGCGTACATTGAAGGCAATATTTATTTTGTATGAAAAAGAGGAAGTCTAAAGGATTCATAATTTATAAAAGTTGCTGAACAAATGTTGGTCAGTTTGAGGAGTACAGGCTTTAGTTTAATTTATTGCTTCTATACGTTTCATTATAATTATTAAGTACCGAATATGTTGAATAATATCTACGAGTATGTTTCTACATATTATATTCTTATAAAATTTATAAATGACACTTGACAGGTTAGAGAACTACCCTACATAAGATAACACAACCATTGAAAAGTAATTTAGACCCACCTGAGATGAGTTCAGGGTTTCGATGCATCGTCTAAGAACAAATTTTCTTTACTTAATGATAAAAACATACACCTTTACACCAACAAGGATATCAACCTACAACTTCGTTGGAGACTTGTGAAGTGTTATGTACTATCAATACTTTTCTATGGCTGTGAAACGTGGACTCTAAATAAAGCTAGGTATGGAAAAGAAAATAGAAGCATTTGAAATGTGGCTATATAGGCGTATGCTTAAAATCTCCTGGACCGATAAAGTTACGAATGTGGAAGTACTTAAAAGAATGAAGAAAAAGTTATAGGTTTTAATCACGGTAAAAAGAAGAAAAATATCATACTTTGGACACATATACAGAAATGACAAATATAATATACTACAACTAATATTGGAAGGAAAAATTAATAGTAAAAGGGGAAGGGGAAGAAGGAGGGTCACCTGGCTTGACAACATAAAAAAAAACCGGCCAAGTGCGAGTTGAACTCGCGCACGGAGGGTTCCGCACCATCAACAAAAAATAGATCAAAACAAGCAAAAAAACGGTCACCCATCCAAGTACTGACCCCGCCCGACGTTGCTTAACTTCGGTCAAAAATCACGTTTGTTGTATGGGAGCCCCACTTAAATCTTTATTTTATTCTGTTTTTAGTATTTGTTGTTATAGCGGCAACAGAAATACATCATCTGTGAAAATTTCAACTGTCTAGCTATCACGGTTCGTGAGACACAGCCTGGTGACAGACGGACGGACAGCGGAGTCTTAGTAATAGGGTCCCGTTTTTACCCTTTGGGTACGGAACCCTAAAAATGGACGAACGTGGATAACGCAGCCATACTGGCAAGAATGGCTAAGAGCAGGAGAGAGATGGCAAAGGTGGTCGCCGACGTCCGTTAGGGCATGGCAAATAAAGAAGAAGAATGATAAAAAAGTGTGTTGAAATACACTGCAAACTAATCTTACTTGATCATATTGCTAATTTTTCATATTGTAAATTGTTTTCGGAAAGTTCATCATCAAAGTCTCGTTCAAACATTCATAGAGACAAAATAGTAAATATCGTTACTAAAACCTAGTTCGTACATCTGCATAAAAGCTCCAAAAGTCCATTATTTTGCCGGTAGATTCTATTAATTTGGGTATCCGTGCGTGCAGAGCATTACAGAGTGTTTCTACCCCGCCCGCGCCTCTCTTTGCCGAATTACTTTGCATTTATCTGGCGGTGTTTACACCTTCCGATTCTCGATTTTGAGTCAATCTTTAAACGGATTCGGACATAATACCGACATGCGTTCTATTTTCAAACGTGAGACTATTAGACTTTAAAAGTAAACGCGTTTTAATTAGTTCCTCAATTAACTGAATTCGAATAGGGAAATGACAATTGCTAGCTACAACTAAAGTAGGTACAACTAGTAAATACACAAACATAATATAAAGCCGACAAATAATATGTACCCTAAGCATAAAAAAATATTTTAGACAAGCGATATCTGATGAATATGTAAGATGTTTTCACAGAGTTAATAGTACCTACAAGAACGGTAATTGTCATAAGTACAACTCGGCGAGAGACAAATGAACTTTAAACGAACGAAGTTTCCTGACGACCGGTAACCGATTCGGCCTCGATATTTTAAACGATCGTTACGATTGTCGCTGGCTACATGACAAACGGCAGAGTCTAAACGGCCTTTCCTGCACCGATTCGCCACAGCCTTGATTCCCTACTAATGTCTATTAACAGATCGAGAAATCAACTCGACTTTTTGCTCGACTGGTTTCCATTAAATGTAAATTAGAGATAAAATTAATCGGCCAGTCGCCGGAGCCACATCATTACCGAGTTTGTGATGCTATTACAACTCTGCAGTAATCACTACCTGCCGAATTAAATTTTGTTTATTGTTTCAGTTTCCACTGACAACTTCGTTGATGGCCTGTATCTTTAGAGAACTTTATGAATTAATTGCTTTTACCACTAATAGCCTCTAAAAGCATTTCATTAAATCGCGAATTGCCAAGACGCGTTTTTGAGTTTGTTTTTAGGGTTCCGTACCCAAAGGGTAAAAACGGGACTCTATTACTAAGACTCCGCTGTCCGTCCGTCCGTCCGTCCGTCCGTCCGTCTGTCACCAGGCTGTATCTCACGAACCGTGATAGCTAGACAGTTGAAATTCTCACAGATAATGTATTTCTGTTGCCGCTATAACAACAAATACTAAAAACGGAATAAAATAAAGATTTAAGTGGGGCTCCCAATCTCCCATATAACAAACGAGATTTTTGACCGAAGTTAAGCAACGTCGGGCGGGGTCAGTACTTGGATGGGTGACCGTTTTTTTGCTTGTTTTTTTTGCTTGTTTTGCTCTATTTTTTGTTGATGGTGCGGAACTCTCCGTGCGCGAGTCCGACTCGCACTTGGCCGGTTTTTTATTAATCGCCTCAGAATGAAAACCACTTGTCATGGCGATAGCGGTTGGTAGCTGAGCAAAGATTTATGTACGGCGAATTCTACATACCGGAGAATGATTAATGTAATCGAATCTTGGCTGCTAGCCATCCTGCCTTTTGTTAGAGCTTTTAGGAAATAAGTAAGTAAACAAGGCGACTGAATTGATACCACCCTTGCTTTAACAATGGCGCTGAAAAGTCAATAAATTACCGTTCCGGGTCGTCAGCTACATAGCTCGCCTTACCTGCAACAAAAACAAAATAGATGAGAAACATGATCGACCAACGAGACAACAACGGTCTAGCAGTTAAAATGTTAATCATAACGAAACGCATGTTCACTGCCATTACTGCAGGGGCATCAAGTTTTTCTTGTTTACATTGTTATTTGTAACTTATACCATTATGGGTTGATAAAAACAAGAAAATCTAAATTATCGAACGCGATCCGCAAAAGCATGACGAAGTGTAAGACGACGCTCACGAAGCTTTCTCGGTAGAGCGCACTCGATGTAAGCCGACGGTTTGCGGAGGTTATGGATTACCTAGAGCTTTCGCAGCTTATAAGTGCTTTTCAGTCGGCCGGTTATGCGTCGTTGTCGTGTTTTTACTAGCGATGTGCAGGCGCATAAAAAGTGGACGCGGCGGAGTGGTCTGCGCGAACGCAATTAAGACCAAGGTCTCCGGGTTATCAAACCCGAGCCGGCGGTGCCGCGCCTCGCCGCCGTCGCAAAAAAATGTAGTGAATAATGAAGTCGATGGTATTAAAAGATAATAGCCGGACTAACACGCCGGCTGTGTCCTTACCGGCAGCACCGGTTGCGAGCCTAGGCGATCCATTGCAGGCGCTGGGAACCGATCGACTCGGGACGTTTTGCATGGCGCGGCGGAGGCACCGAGTGCGTGGCACATGTCCTACCGGAGCCGGATAAAGCTGGTTTTTACAAGAATTCCGCAGTTGCAGGTGGGAATTATGTGCATTCAAATATTCACATCAGACCGAAAGGTCTCAGAGACAAAGCATACTTTCAGAATTTGGAAATGTCCACTTTTAGACACGAACGTTCGCGTCATCACTGTCCGTTGCCCGGCTTAGGAATGCATAATACATAATTATTATAATGTTATTCTTCGCTTATATTATGAGAATGTGTGAAGGTTGTTTCCATATTTGTCAGCGAGACTTAATAAAAATATAGTGTTTATTATACAAGATAAAATCCAATCGCGTGGCCTTCACGCGCTTGTCGGAACAACAATAACTTTAATCTTTGCCCTAGATTTGTTTAGGCCTAACATCAGAAACGAAATGAACGGCTCTTTCAAAATCACACAAGAAATTCCTAGTAGGTCAGTGAATGGTTCTGGACGGTAGCCATGACGTGAAGTCAAGGCTGAAGAGCATCTATTGCATACGCAACGAAATCCTGTTCGTTGACTCCTATGTACTTGACAGACTGATGTCATTCGCACTGCAATGTGACCTGCTAAGGAACCACGTTACCGTTCAGTCACATGAGCTTACATAATGCCTAGACAATGTAATCTGATGTCGAGTGAACGTAGTCTTACTGCAGTGTGCTTTGGTTGCACTTTCGCTTGGACACATTCGTACTCTTCAATCATTCGCAATCTCTATATCTGTGACTTAGAACGTCGGTTAAAACTGGACTTTAAACTTTAGCAGGTACGGTTCAAGTTGAGTTTGAAGCTTCGTTTTTGAGGCATTTCGAAATGGTAGTTGTAAGTATCATTTACGTGATGTAACTATCGAGTCCGAGTGATATGATTGTAAGCGCGGTTAGGGCTGCCGTGGGCATGGATTGTATTGAGGTGCTGGGAACGGCCGAGTGGTGCGTGCTTCGCACCAATTACCATCCATTGATGCTCTAATCATAGAAATAAACTCGGATAACTGTTCTTTAAGATTTACCACCCGCAATACGGTATACTGTTTAGGTAAAGCTCAGGAGGGAAACTTCTAAAGTTTATTAAATTTGGAAGGATGTTTTTCTTCAGCGCCGCGGCATGCCGAACCGGATATTAATCACGATTAAAGTCAACAAAATGTTGTAATTGGACCGGGGTGTTTTATGAGCTTATTTACGAGTTCTTCGCAAGGTTTTTTGGTAGAAATCAAACTTAGTGAAAATTGTGCTTGTTTATTTAGGGCTTTATTACAAATCTGTCTAAATAACTCTTGAAATGAGTTACTTAATTAAGATTAGAAAAGAATATAAGTAGGTAGGTACTTACCTAATGAAATATCTTTTGACGAAATTAACGAGGATTGTGAATGTCATCGCATTTCACTGTTGAAATTTGGCAAAGTATTATATGTTTTCTATTGTTGCATACTAACGCAATCTTTTCATCTTAGTACATAAAAAAATTACAGCACTTACAACATATACTGTATGTATATTACAACATTAGGCAATCTATGTGTTTCGAAGTAACATGTTGTTTAAACAAAACCTATGTAAGTAAGTATATTCAAACCGATAAGAAAATCTAGACTTGTACTTATAAACTAACATATAACTTCCCTTCAACCAATCAGTACGTAGAACTTATATTGCAAATAGGTCAGCACCGGACACGATGCCCCGCGCCGACCGTTGGCTGCGCGTGAGCGGCTTACAGAGTGCACTTGTCGTTGCGTAACACATTGTCCTCGCTATTGTGGGATACCCAATCAGACGCTTATCCAAATAGACGTCGCACAGTTAGCAATGTTCTACATTACAGTCAAGGAATTTGAATTCCATTACGTACCATTACGTAACTTGTCACATTAACAATTATCTGTGATCTAGAGGCCTTCATATCGAAAAGGAGTGTGACAAGGTACGGAATGGCACGAAAATCATCCTTGACTGTAGTTTTGCTATGCTATCCTAGCGTATGTATTTGCTAGAATTCAATCTAAACGCGGAAACAAAGTGATATCACCATTTGAGTGATCGTGATAGTGATCAGAAAAACAAACGGACGTACTTACACGTGTTAACCAATTTTCAAGTTAAATCAACCTAAATCAAACACCCTTCTTCGATAAAAAAGATTTGTAATGTAGTTAATGGGTATAAGAGTGTTATATTGACCATATTTATCAGGTCGCAACAGTGCGGTTGAATGATCTATCTAGATATGTCTCTGTAGGACACCACCTTAACTCTAGGTGCGATGACACAACGATTCATGCAATTGGGTCGGCTGTTGCCAGGGAGGCTAATGCATTGTTAACTATTCACTATACTTATACTTACGCTACACTTACTGGACGCTTTTTGTTAGCATCATATCATCACTAGTTTTTATGGCGTCGTCATTAGTAACTTAAGATATGGTTTAAATAATGGATGTTTCTAAAATAGATGAGTAACATTATGCCCGGTAGGATTGCGGTGAATTGTGTGGGGAGTTTTTAAGTGTAAGGTAAAAATAAGCATTAGCACTTAAGAGATATTACGAACGAAAGGAATGGTGAACGTTGCTATTTGCCACTAGATTGAGTGAAGTAAAACAGAGAATCCGACGAACGACTCAATCCAAAGGCGCGCTGTACGAATCGTCGATGATCCCAAACTCACAAGCGGTACCATTGTTTATTGTTTATTGTCATTTATTGCATACATGTACATTGATGCATAGAAATACATGATGTTATACTTAATGTTAGGAAGCGTACATGTTACCCTGTGAGGGTGTTACAATATGATTGTAGCTGTCTTATATTTACTTAATCACTAACTTATATAGCAATACGAAATTTTTACTTAATTCTCTAATATCTTAATTTAATTATATTTATAATATATAGTTAATTCGAATAAACTACCGTTTTGTCCTTACATCTAGAAAAGTAGGTCAGATTAGTTAATTAATTAAGGTTATCATCATTTCGGAAATCATCGATGCTATAGTAACATTTTTCGGTAAGTTAATGAGTTTTCTTTTAAATATTTTGTCTTTCGTCTCAGTAGATATATTATGAGGGAGCTTGTTGAACCTTTAAGACTGAGGAGAGACCTTGCCTCCTTATGTGTGTTCTACCGCTTGTACAATGGGCTGTGCTCTGAAGAATTGTTTGACATGATGCCAACGGCCGCTTTCTATCACCGCACCGCTCGCCATCGGCAGGGTGTTCATCCAAACACCCTAGAACCTAAATGGTCGTGTACTGTGAGGTTTAAGAGGAAGTTCCTCCCGCGGACGCTCCGGTTGTGGAATGAGCTCCCTTCCGAGGTTTTCCCGAGGGTCTACACTACAGTATGGGGTTCTTCAAAAAAGGAGTGTACAGGTTTTGAAAAAGGTCGGCAACGCGCATGTAACACCTCTGGAGTTGCAGGCGTCAATAGGCTACGGTGACTGCTTACCATCAGGCGGCCCGTATGCTTGTTTGCCACCGATGTTTTTGCATAGTTATATTTGCATAGTTATATATGGGAAGAAATTCAAAGGTGTGTGTGAAGCCCCAAACCCGCACTAAGCCAGCTTAGGGACTAATATAGCCCAATCCCTATCGAACATGATAAAAACTCTATGTTCAGTAGTGGAACGCATATATAGGCTGATAAAGGTGACGACACAGCAGCAATTATGTATGTAATTACACAAATATTTGAAACCTACGCTCTCTAGCTTTATTATTAGTTGGAGCCATCTCCAGAGTAATTTCTCATGATCAGCCAGCCGTGAACAATACGTCGACAAACATGATTTTTTTCGTACTTTTACACAGACGATTCATTTCTTTGACATGTCCCGTGTCGAGTGTCAAAGGAAACGTTGACTTTTACCACGCTTTGGCAAAAAACATGGAAAATTAAAATAGGAACGTCTGACAGCCTTAGTCGCCTCCCGCTTCTTTGCCAAGTTTGCAATTAGACAGAATAATACGTTTCTTATTTTATTAAAAAACAACCACATGTGCAGACCTCGTTATTTCGTATAGTTTTTTGCTTGGATTATTTTAAGATCCACGTTATTCCGCGAGCCAGATGCGATTTAAGCGCTGGGCCATAAGGAAGTGGCAATTTTGTTCGTGTCATATTTTGTTTTACGACGGCAATTAAGTTTTGCTGAGAAATATATTTGCAAAGGAAATATCGAGTAAACATCATCAGATCGTAAACGCTAATGAGGTAGACAGGGAATTTCAAAAGCCGCCATAATTGAGTATTGGGGGAATCTGGGAAAATTGTCCAGGTGGAACAGTTGAAATGTCTATCAAAATTCAATGTAAATTGGCTTTAATACAGCGATGATACAGTAGTCAATAACTTAATTTGAATAATACGACTGGATATCAAAGGGTTTAAACCGCTAGATTTCTTCGGTCACATTTTGCCTCAGTATTTGAACGTTTTGATTGGTAGAGGTTCCTGACTACTACCAAACAACGAATATTATAGAAAATGTGCAGATACCTTATCAAGAATATGTCCCAAGAAATTAGGTGGTTGAAACGCTTTGCTATCCATCCGACCAATCTCTATACAGTAGGTAAAGGAATTTGATTTGTCTGCCACTTCGTACCTTGTCACGGTGACAAATGAAAATCGAAATGAAAGCTGTAAATATTAAATCCTTAAGAAATGTACCATATATGTGATAGAGATCATGTCATAATCGTTATGTTTATGTACAAGTTAAAATTTGATGTTGTAAAATGTTAAACTCTCATCAGGACAGTTCCATTTTCCCGGACTCCCTCTACGAAGAGTTACTCGTATGAGTTAGTCCAACTAGACCTTTGCGAATAACATCGGTAGCGCAAATTGAAGGTAATTACTACTAATTGCGATCCACGGTCATGGCCAATAAGCACCAATAAGCGATAACATGGGAACCGAGGAAGGTCCACTACAGACATGTTCTATTCTTTTTTTTTTGTAATTACCTCGACCATATGTAATTTAAACTACGGCCATCGGATTTAATGTGTGTGCTAATAAATTCACAATGAGACCCTTCTTGTGGACATATCTCGATATAGGTGAAAAGAAAAAACTAAAAAAAAAACTAGTCGTGAGATGAGTTCTTTACAGAATTAATACAGTAACCAAGAAGCTTTCTCTTTATAAAAGTTATAAATAATTCACGAATTAAAAAACATACGTTATATTCAGCGTTTTTAAAAATGACGACTCCCGAAACACTAATTTAGGTGAAATCTTTAAAATCTATAGACCCTTATGAGATGGGAAAGGGCGGGACACATAGAATCTGAAATCTTATAAGCGCTGAGGAGGCTTTCAAAACTAAATCGAATTCTTCAAATTCAGACTATAACTCTTGCAGACTTGTCTTTAATATTATTTCAAGAGCTGCAAACATTTACATAAAAGCTTGCACGTTTCCAACATGTAAGTTTAGTAGAAATTCCACGTAACCTATTAAGGCTATTGCCAACAACGGTCCGCCGATAGACACCTACGGACGCTTGCCCTACTTGCGTTGGACTAACGCCAACGGCATTAGGTATTTCCAGATATCTATCTCGATTTGTTAGAGTTGATCCTTTAATGCCCCGAGATCTGGCCCCCTGAATATAAATGTTTGTATCAATCCGCCTAACTTCCGATTGAATTGTTGTTGTTGTAGAATTTAGCCAATGTACTTTGGTATTTTGCGGCGCAACATAGTTGCAGATTGGATGGAGATGATAGAACTACTAAACATAGCTATAAATGCTAGACATAAATAAGGCGAAAGCCAAACGGAAATCTTTGGCAATACAAGCAATTTATTATTTATAGTGAGTAAAATACTAGGCACATTTAGGTATATGCGCGTAAAGGTAGGTACTGATAATATTTAATTAGGCAGGTAGGTACCAGCTTATTATGTCATTGATGAGACAAATACATAATTATTAGTGTTGTTCAGTGTTCTTTTTTTGCTTACATTTATATTAAATGTGTATTACAGTAATGGTTTAATTAAATTCCTAATTTGACTGACGTATTATCACGCCTTTGTTTATTTCACAAACGCACTGATAGCATAATCAATCGCAATGACATGCCATTGTCAATCGTTATGTATCCATTTGGTAACATACACGTTACACTATCTGAAACGCGTCACGAAACTGCAAACAGGTGCTAATGAGAGAAATTTCAAAGCTTGGTTTACATAAATTATTATAGTCTTAGAATAGGTGTACTCGAGCTTTAATGTATTTTGTTTGTTGCGTCCCAGTTATATACCAATCATACTTTGCTTGCTATTTTGATTTAGAATATTCTTTTATATATTTCTTATGTTATATATTCTATCCAATAGGGTGTTTCATTTTTCCGAATTTTCGATTTTCATCTGACTTTGCTCGAATTCTGGTTCTTCCTGATTAAAAAATATTATATACCAAAAAAAATTAAAATCGGTGAATATTTAGAGGTTGCACAACAT
The DNA here is from genome assembly GCF_948474715.1 of Cydia amplana. Lineage (NCBI taxonomy): Eukaryota > Metazoa > Arthropoda > Insecta > Lepidoptera > Tortricidae > Cydia > Cydia amplana. Next base: position 7,601,943 of record NC_086074.1, on the reverse strand, counting down.
CAACAAAGTTTTCTCAAATAACCAACGACTCTACATCGGAGGGTAGAAAATGGTTTAAGCGGCTACCATCAAAGCGGTGAGTAGTGTGATACTGAACCTTCTAAAATTAGTAGTTAACATGGATTTTGGTTACTCGATAAATGTTCTAATTAAGATTTTTCCGTTTTTCCACCAGTTTCCAAAGGAAAAGTGGTTTTATCGTGTTTTACATGCAAAATTCAGTTTTTTCATTAGATTTTAGTATCAGTTCATTATATTTTGTTATTAAAAAAAATAGTTAATTTTCACGCAATGTATGGGGTTCTCCCTCCACATTTTCAATTTGTGCAACCTTTAAACGTTAATCGATTATTATGAAAATTGAAATAGATAGTTTTTAGAGTGGGGAGACCCGATTGGTGAGCAAAGTCAGGAAAAATATCACATATTTTTTTTCTCCATACAAAAGTGAAACACCCTACTATCCAATAATAAAGAATATTAATGTTCTTGACAACGTATTTGAAATGTTGCAACTAAGTGCTTTCAGAGAGCTCAGTGATATTGATATTACTTATTTGAGTGAAGCATTGATATTACCTACTTATTTGAGTGAAGCATCCATTTTTGTGCTCTCTTCAACGTCTATGTCGCATTTCTAAAAAGTATTGGATCTTATTTTGGGAGATCATTCTGTATCATACACATGTACACGTGGCGTATTCATAATGTTTTTACGTACACAACAAGTTCAGTTGCATACACAATAGGAACTTCTACCAATCATAAAGAAACATAATCCCACACGCATAAAACCAGTATGGCACTAAAACTTGTATGAAGTTATGCCCTAATGTTCTTGGTAGGTACCTTAGTAAACCTTCGTTTACCCAGTGTTGTGGAATACGTGTCGCGCGGGTCACGGGCACGTCTGGCGTATTTATAGGATCGTAACTTAGGCCTTGAGTTCCCAACGTTTACAGAGCGAAGGCTAGTATTTGCCCTTAGTCTAGCGAACTTAGTGCAAATCTGATCATTGTATGAGAATTTTGCGACATTTTTATAGATACTGTAGAAAGTAATAGATACAGAATTACAGACCGCCTAAGGCGTTAACCGGCGACCAAGATCTGATTAACGCAGTGACATCAGTAACCTGAAGCGGAGAGAGCGTGTAAGTATCTAGATTCTAGATACTGAACGAAATTTATTATTTTTGTAAAAAAACAATCCGAACATCACAATCGCTACCAGTCTTACTATAGCTAACTGTTGCTGCGCTTAGAACCATAGGTACTTTTTAATATCTGCATTTAGTGTGGCCCAACGTCTGAATTAGCGACGCATAGCCATTGCACTCTGTCGAAATTGCAGTTAATGTACCAAATTTGAAAATGCTTCAGATTTATAGGCCTCACTTATACGGTTTTCTCGGAGACGAGCGCTTGGTGCAATAGGAATATAGTCCTACTGGAATGGACGGAATGAACGCGTATTACCCATTGTTCGCTAGGAATAAATGGCGGGCCGTCGATATGTATATGTATGTGCACTTGTTTTAATTTCTTTCGTTGTTTTGCGGCTGGATTCGGGGTTTCATGCATAGGGAAATAATATTTCGAATTCAGTGTGCGTTCATTGTTTGTTTTAAACGCGAAGTTTTTTGTAAGTACTGAATTTAATATAACCTTGTAGTGGTAGAAATTACGAGCACCATAAGGTTTGCTACTGTAATTTTATCTTTAGAAGTCTATTTAAAGCGCTTATAAAAGTATCCGGTTAAATTGCCTCTAATGAGACCGCGTGAGGTATTGACAAAAAAAGCAATTTGAACGCTTGGCAAAAAAGCGAACGCTTATTTGCTCAGCGCGAAATTTTCCCTAAGGGTAAAATGTAAAAATAATCCCACCAAAAACATTTTCATGTAAAATGTTGCCAAGACGAAACCATAAGGCTCGCACTGACAAAAAGTTATCAGATTTCTTGTAGAGCCAAGCTTCTAACTCTACAAGCCCTAACTTCACAAACTCTACACCTTAGTCAAAATATGTGGCTTGACCGTTTCGCTACTGTCACATGGACGTAAGGTGAAAAATGTATTCACTATTCATTATTTTTTATAATACAATAGTTCTTGGAGTAACGAAACGGCCAAGCCACATATTTTGACTAAGGTGTAGAGTTTGTGAAGTTAGGGCTTGTAGAGTTAGAAGCTTGGCTCTACAAGAAATCTGATAACTTTTTGTCAGTGCGAGCCTTATGGTTTCGTCTTGGCAACATTTTACATGAAAATGTTTTTGGTGGGATTTCACTTCTTTTTGTAAGTTGCTTCCATCCCTTAATTTAAAGGGTTGTGCGTGTGATTTGAGGACCTACTATTAAAAATCCTGAAAAACGTACCTCGGGGCATCTTTTATACAATCTGCTTTTTACTGATTCCCCATACAAACTTCAACCCTCTTTTTCCCCTAACGCCCTTTTCCACCCCCTTTTCACCCTTACGGGGTGATTTTGGGGTTGAAAACTATTCTATGCCATTCCCCATTACAAAAACTATCTACATACCAAATTTCAACTAAATCGGTTCAGCGGTTATTGATTTCCCATACAAAATTCCACCCCCCTTTTCCCCCCCTTAGGGGCAAAAAATTTCAAGTTTTTGGATTTTTTTGTTGTTTGTGTACTAATACTATCTTACATACCAAATTTCAGCTTCCTAGGACTTCAGGAAGTACCCTAGAGGTTTTGATGATCAACAGTGAGTGAGTGAGTCAGTGACGAAATCGGGGTTTTATAGATATGAATAAAATCTTAAGTATAAGAGCTATGCAATTGAAATTTTTTATGTTTAATAAGTCCACTACTGACATCATATACCGAGAATTTTGTTTATCTGGTATAATCCAAACCCAAGTTATGAGGGTTCAAAAAAAAAAACGACGAAGCGCTTCGAGAAAAGGTAGGTAGTGCCCTTGCGCTTCGCTTTGCTCGTCTTGGCGGGAGCACTGCCGTGCCCCCAGATTTGTAAAAAAACTACTTAAGACCACAGCTATAAGAACCCTATGTAATTTATAAAGATGTCACTCATAAGATAATTTGTTAAAGTACTGATTTTGTGCTATCGTCTAGAAAAAACTATGAAAAAACTAAACTAAACTATGAAACAGTTACTAGAAACCCTCCAAAAACTGCAACAGTTTTTCTACTTCTGCCACGATAGGTACCTACATATAAACAAAAATAAACTCCAATTAAAACACGTTCAACTACCTATAATGCAAAACATTTACTAGGTTTCTGTGCAATTATTATACAAATATAAACGTAGACGTCAAGTCTACTGTACAGTTTCAAAACTTGCTTTTACACGGGAAATGAACGCGTACATGGAAATGTTTTTAGTTTCTATTCCTTTTTTTTTTCATTTAAACACAATGGTAAACGTAATAAGGCTTATTAAGAGGCATATCCATTAACCTTTAACTTTTCAAGTAAGTTTAATTTCAAGCTCGGGGAGCGCTCAAATTAATTATACCAATATAACAAAATTTTCAACGAGAAATTCTGAAAGACCACAATACAATCAAGCTGAACCATAAACAAGAACCTTCGACTTTTAATTTTATTAAACCCAACATACAAACCTATCTTAATCTTTAAAAGTCTTAAATGCCAATAATTTTCCAAATAAATAATACCCTTTAATTTAATAAGCACAATAGCTCGGAACCGCTGTATGCCCTTTTATAAGACCTTAAAGTCAATTCAGAGAATCATACAGACATTCAGAACGATGTTAATTATAGTTTACAGATTGGATCAGAGTCGGAATGCGATGTGAGACTTGAGAGTATATGTGTACTTGCAGAGAATACTTACTGATAATTGGTAAATTTAGCAGAAATTGATACTTTTCAGAAATAGATGGAAAAAAGTTAATGTTTTTGATTTCCTTTATACATCCACAATAGAATAATTGCACAGCCGTAATGTTATTAACATTGAGAATTTTCTAAATTAGTTAAGGTGCAATGGGTAACTTTGAAATAGGGGTGATTTTGAAAGTCACTAAAATCTACTCAACCAGCACTTCATGCTTTGGCAAAACTAACGCTACTGCAACGCTTACCAAGGCATCAAGCTTACTGTTGCTACAGTAGAATAAGTGATACTAACTTAGTATACATTTGCCATTTTCAAAATTACCCCGCTTTAGAGGTTAACCCAATGTACCTTCCATCTTTACCGGCTTGTGTTTAAGATTATTTCCGTATGGCTATTGAAATTATGCTTCAGTCGTAGTTAAGCCGTTAATTTCAAATTACCGCGGTCACGTATACTCGTACGATAAGGATTATGATCTATCTACCGGCTCAAGGAAAATTATGTACTACGTCTATTCCAAGCCGGCATATATCATGAACTAGACATCGTAAACGGCTGGCACGGACAGGTCATCCATCCATAAAACCATAATAATATTAAGCAAGAACATGTTGAGCTTGAAGTGCAACTCTGGTAAATCGATTCTCACGTAAAATATAAACTCGTAGTACAGACATTGGAAAATAAAAGTCGTAAGTCGAAATGATAAAAAATTGAAGCCTAAAATAAGGTGAAATTTACCTAGCTTTTGCAGATTCGGGAACACGAAATTCAGAACATTTTGGCAAGTATATTATATACCGAATTCTCTTTATGACTTATTCGGGTTAATATATCATTATGAGGCTGTTATCACCTTGACAGACGATTTAAGCAGCGTCTGTTTGCGAGGGACAACGCCTTTGTGACTGTATAAGAGAATGCGGGACCAGCATTTGCGACTATTTTATGTATAAAACAGAACAATAAAAACGGTCAGAATGTGTAAAACTTCTAAGCAAACTCTAACCATTATGTAGGTACGTATGTACTCTATGTACTGATATTCGGTAGTGAGAAACACGATATTGTATTACATCCTTATAGATACATCGCCGAGAACATGTCTCAATGCCACCGCTAATTTGGAACTTGAAAAAGTAAATTGGCCGCAATTTACTTTTTTTGTAAAATGGTAACACAACGCGCAACAACGTGGTTGTATCCATGTTCACAGTGTAACCGATCACGTAGAAGGCGCAAGCGTCGACTTTTTACTATCTTATACTGCACATTAAGTCTGACATTTCAACGGTCACCATCGGCTTAATTACAACCTTGCTCTTGCATCCTTTTCTGCCCTGATATGAACTGTATCGCATGTCTTTCTTTCGCATGAACACTAACGAACTGGCTGGATGATAAATAATAACAGAAGTGTGGTTAAGTACTACGTTATTATATTTTGCAGTCGTTGCAGCGGGTTAAAACGGGTCGGCTATAGGTATTAAGTTGTAAATGCTGTTCGGTTTACTGTTAAGGAAACTGTTTTCATTTTACATTAGTTAAGAAGATCCTTAAACTGTCTCATACGACAGACGACGACGACATCTGAGCAAGAAAAGTTATGACATGTGATTTTGACGATGTCAGATACGTCCATGTGTCCATAATACGTGCTGTCGGTTCTACATTAGCTATCAATCTATATGGCTAGCACTTAAATTATTTCAAGCGTACCGACAACGACAACTTACCGATATAATTTTATTGTTGCCGACCTGTCAGCTGCGATATCAATTTATTTATTTATTAGCCTGTATTGTATTATCGCACAGCTCCTTTTCTTTCACGCTTCTCTAACTATGGCAATATAGACCAATTCTTTCCGAAGGCGATACCAATACCTGGCCGAAATAATTTCAAACAGATTTACCGATACATAATTCTGTTATACCCATTCATAGGTGAAAATAGAATCGAAGTTAACAATGAACCTATTTACGCGGTTTCGCTCTCGTGAACAAGCAATTTTGCTCGTTCGGAAAATTGCATTATTACAGATGAAATATTAGCCGATGCTCATCTTCACATCCTTTGCCTCTCACGCAGATCCATTTGGGTTTCTTTCGCAAAATTTTTTTAGTCTGATATTTTTTACACCCGTCATTTTGTGTAGCAATTTCCATCTACGGATTTACTGAAAGAATTGAATTACTGCTTTCACTTTCTATAAAACCTGGCTTTACAGTGGAAAACAAGCGTACTGCCTGCCTGACGCAGGCGGCACCGTATTATATCTATAGACGCTTAAATTAACTTTGCAACTTGCAAGATGTTCTTACACTCACGCTAAAGCGACTATTAAACGCTCAAAAATATCAATTTTATTGTATGTACATAATTCTAGAAAATTACGTCTTTCCAGATTTATTGTAGGGTCTCATTCATCACACATATTTTGTAGCGTCAACTGCAAGACCCAGCCTATTAATAATTAGGAATAATCCGGTTATTTCTGCCACCTTTCAAGATTCGGTTCATTGCGAGTAATCCGCATTTGGGACCCTCAGCGGAGGCAAAACAATACAACAAAAGGGTGAAGAACTCGCTGAAGTGCGAATCGACTTAGTAAGGCTCGACAGACGATGAAGAAGTGTTAGTCGTGTTAACACTTACTCGACACTGCGCCAGGAGTTGGTGAGAAAAAAAAAACATATATTAACAACACATATATTAAACAAACATATATTATTTATATTTGTCTCTGTTTGACCCAATGGTTGACTGGTAGAGAATGCCTTTAGGCATTAAGTCCGCCATTTGTACATTTTCCTGTGTTTGTGCAATAAAGTTTAAATAAATAAATAAATATTAGCTATGGGATACTTAGGTATATTTGTAAGCTTCAAACAAATAGATTGATTACCTTTTCAGCTAATATGTCACTATAAAACGTTTTTTTGGAATATTAAAACATATGCCGCTACCTATCCGAAAGAAAGAAAGCAATTGAATTGCCACATTTATACTGGCGATACTTTTGAATTTAAGTAATGATGTAAATGTTTTACATTTAAAAATCTAATGGCAAGTCATCATTGTTTAATCGTGGTTGCCTAAATGCTTTCGTTTCACAGAATTGAAAAAAAAAACACGTATTTTCCTGGCATTTCAATCTTCAAATATCGTAATCCACAGCCAAATTTTACTAGGTACTAAATCCCTAGTTTAACTGCCCGCGACACGGCGGATTAAAATGCCGCACTCGGAATGTGCCAGTTGCATTCTTTAGTTACGTAATCTCGACGAGCACTTATTATCGCCGTTCAAGGGTAGATAGGTGCCAGGACTCGGTAATGACTTGAGCATGAGCCGAACTAACGTCATGAGCCGGCAATGCAATTAAAACACTGTAAAGATAAGAAATTGCGTTTACGTGTTACAAAAGTTAAGTGACAACTGACGCGGGGAAATCGGTGACACAACCGATGGTTACTTATTGTTACCTATCAAATGTAATATCAAGGGTTCACCATATTATTTAAGAATAAAACGAAGAAAAAACGGAGGAAGTAGATTTTGGAAGAGATCACTTACAAGGCTCTTAGGGATTTGTTGTATTTCTAGTGGTTTTTTCTACGTATAAAATAAATCATAAATAGGTACATACATTCGTGATAGCTTCCGAGAATTTAGTTGAAGGTACGTTAAATATTTTGACATCCGGTTGTCCTGCGAATATACAGTTGATTGACTCAGTCTTGTGCATCGTAAATTTTCCTACTAGGTCTAAATGATGACGCATCTGACATCACCTTAAACTGCAATATTTACACATGTCATATCGTTACACAACTATTTGCAATACATATTTCCTTGCTGAAATCAGCAGATTTATAACTGGTTGGCACTTGTGCCGTGATTAAGACGATACAAAAAATAGCTATGTTTACTTTTCTCTCTTCCAACATTATTTGACAGACGGCGTCGAATTCTTTATCTATTATTATCTATTTACTTTAAAGAATTATCTATTTTATTATTATCACGCGATAAACGCGATTACGTCTACTACCTATAATAAAGGTTTATTTAGGTCGCCTATAACAAGTTGATGACTTAACAGGACTATGAACTTAGTTCGGTCAGTGACGCTTTCGAAGTCATAATGACACAATGTCTGTGTAGCACTCGCTGCGTCAGTGGCCGCCAGTGTCACTAGTGTCGGTGTAGTTGAGTCAGAGGCGGGTCAAGGCTGCGCGGCGGAACACGGTCGTTCTGGCCTGACCTGGTTCACAAAATTCAATAACTGCTGCCAATTGCACTTTGGTGTTTACTGCGTACTGACATGGATTAATAAGCGCATGCCAGTCACTATTTGAAAAAGAACAATAATTATCATAAAATTAAGCAAACCCAACATGCGCGTTGCATGTCGCGTTCTCGTTGACTCAAATGGCATTTTGGAAAGACAAAGGTAATTTACCGATTATCATACGATTTGTATAATGCGATTTCGACGCCATTAAAGGCACAAAGTACACCTAAAACGTACCTAAAATGTGTTAAACCCAACACAATACACCACGAAATGAATTCTGAATAAAAATGCAGACAATAAGCACCTAACAAAGCCGCGAACAAATGATGTAGTCTGATGAGTCGTGGGCGTCGGTACGGATGGTAAATATAATAAATAACGTCCACCTTAACCCCGCGTAGGAAGCGCGAACTGATGACCTTCCGTATGATGTTTCATTTGATTTCAATAATCGTCGGTGATGTCACTGATTCTGTTGGTATTGTCACACAGTCAACAAACGTAATTTCTCCTGAACGGCGCACTGAATGTAAAAAGGACGTCACATGAACGGCCGGGCGCGCTTGGAGTGTTCCACTTCCCAGATGTCGTATTCTCCTGTAGTTCCAATAGAGAAATAGATTATTTTACCAGTACAGTTGTTTATTTTATTATCTGTCCTTTGATTTTTGAAACATTGTGTTCAATTGCTCATTTATTATAGTAGTACACGTAGTACATACTACATAGGACCAAATTAACTTTTGACTCTTTGTAAATTAGATACAAATAAATTTAGCTGGCAAATTTTGTCGTTAAGAGGATATTCACATCGCTAGGGTAGGTATACTTAAATTCAACAAATACGAAAACAAAAACTAGGTAGGTGTGACGTCTAGGTTCCCTTGTATTACAAGGTGATAAATAAAACTCAGTTGGTCAGTCATGTGCTTTGCGCCCCGTCTGCACGCCATGACAGTTGACAACAGAATGTCGACTTGCAGGTAGTTCGCATTGCACTTTTATTGTGTAAACGTCACAGTAGGTACTAAGAGTTTTACTCCTAAAAGCGTATTTGTAGTATTTGTACACCAACCATAAAGATAAAGCAAGCAAAACCGACTATTTTCAATAAACGCTTAATAAAGTTGGTGTTAGCAGTTCAAGGCACGCGTATGTTTAGAGCATCCTGCGGGCAACTGGGATGCAGAAGTAGGACAAGGCTTGGCATTATTCTATTAGCCTGGGAGCAGCTATTTCTGTTGCCCCACGGGCAATTGGAATAAGTTCCAACTAATTACAGTATTGCTTTCAATCGATTTAGCGGGATTAGGTGCTGTAACTGTAGTTACATGAGGGATGGTTAAATACTTCTGATATGGTACTTCTGTTTCAAAAGCAAACTATGTAATAATAATGTTAATACTTGATGGATTTTTTAAGTCATCTCTGGAAAGCTTGACAAAATCATTTTTTTTGTTCCGATTTAAGTGGTGTTTTTATTGATTTTTTAGTTTACAGAACGTCATATTACCTATATATTTTCATCAAACATAAAATTAAGCATAGTTCTATGTGGTACCTATAAACATCAAACAAGTAGTGGTATCTCAAAGGTTGCCAAATTGGTAAAACATATGACGCGAACTTGGCTTCTACAGAACTGTGTGTCTAGAAAACCAACTTTATATTCAGTTAGTAACCATACAAAGTTGGATGCGCAATTATAATTCTGATTGAGATTTTCCCCGTATCAACCAGTACCACCTCAGATAAACCTAAAACAAGTTTTAGGATTTCCTCTCATGGACAAGACTTGAATGTATTAAATGTTAAATTACCTAATGGCTGTTTCTCTATTTTGTCGTATTACTTTATAATTATTATATTATGTACGCCATGCTTTCAATTTATAGTCATCATTTAAACAATATTATTATTTACGTATTCGTTCTATACCAATCATGTTTTATGTGTGTGAATTTACAGTAATGTTTCAAGCTATAGCTTGTATTCGTGTCTTAAATATATGTCAATAACAATACTATTAACAGTACTACCATTGGCTAAAAACAGATATAGGGCCCACTGAACTGAAGCTGTAAATGATGAAAGGCTATCTACGTAAAGTACGTAACATCGTTAGTAAAATATAGTAGGTACTCAAGCTGTGCGCTCGTAAAGACTATATATTTTCCTATTTTCGTCCCGTGCACAAGCCCTGAGGGCCTGCAAACCTCCGTGATGGAATAATGAATCAGGTTACAAAATAGACTTTGTAAACAAAGTTAAATTAAAGGAGTGGAGCACTGGGAGCAAGCATGTGTTATGTCGGAGGACGGGTGAATAAAAATATGTCATATAATAGGTAAGGAAGTAAATTATGAAAATAAGTACCCATCTCTTGTATATACAAATACATGTATAAGATATATTATAAATTAGTGATATATGCAAGGATTAAGATTTAAGTCAAAACTAAAATCATCAATAGATACATTTGTTTTTTTTGTAAACTTCAATTAGTAATTTTTATTAAACAGGTGGAAATGGACAGTGTCAAAAATATTTCCTGTGTTTAAAAATAATTGGCTAAATTAGTTAACGTTAACGTTCACTAAGTTGGCTATTTACACCACAAAGCGAAAGCAATGTGACTCCCAAATTATCGCGTCTTATCTATGAGTTTAACCTTGAAGTTCCTCGCAGGCGACATATATACATTTTTAGGACTGTTATTCATACAACGCACTTCACACATGTCCGAAGCGTACTAGTTAAGTAGGATCTCTGAATATATAATTGATAAATATGTAGAGATCATAGCTTTATGCTGGTTATACCGAGACGAGTATCGCTAAACGATGAAAACAATAACCAAGTCGTTAAACTGACAAAGATGTGAGTCAGGCGACGCAAACTACACAAACACGGCGAACTGCTTCTTTAATTTGGTACAATAATAACGATTCCTTCCTTATTGCCGAGGCCGCGATACGTTATCAGTTTATGACCTTTACAGAATCAATACAGGCGGTCTAGCATGAGTTGCCTTCTCGCGCGCGACTCCATACTTGAAGTCGCGCAAGATGTATGGACTCGTGCGCGAGAACGCAACTCATGCTAGACTGCCTGAATGCACTCTTTTATCACGCGGCCTTCCGTTTCAGGCTAATAAGTCATGATTAGACGTGTTTTGAGTTGGTTAAAACCTTCGAAGATTATAGGTACAACCAGAGTGTGTTATTCAGGATATTTTTAACACTTCCTGAAATACTTTCAAGTCAGAGCCATCGATCAAGAGAGGTTGGGAGACCAATGGTCCCTGAAGGATCTGGTGGAGATAGCAGGGAATCTATGAACGGAGGCAGTGCTCGTCCGGCCGCTGTGATCAGCGGGATGAGACTTTATCCAGCATTTGAAGTTATCGACCGATATAAAAAAGTATATTCTTCTAGACAAATTGACTCGTCAACAGCAAGATCAATGCTGCATTATTCCTGTAATATATTTGACATTAAAGGAGATAGAGTATTGGCAGGTAACGTAAAATATATGTTTAGTTGATCCAGTTGGTTCGAGGCCTTTTGTCTACCGTATTAGCTTCACAAAAACATAAACTACATAAACTACATTGTTGTCGCTATGTTTTAAAGTTGATTGCACATACGTGATTAAATATTACATTTTAACAATGGAAAAATACCTACTGCAAGTGTACTCGTAAGTGTGCAAGTATGTAAAGTTGACATTACTAAACTTGTTTTGTTTTCATGTAAATACATACAGTCAGATTCAAAACAGCTGAACCATCAACTGAATAGTATACTACTTAATTGTGACGTAAAAAGACAATTTTCTGTAACTTTTAAAAATTATACGAATTCCGTCTAATCTCTACGTGGATTAAAATCGTAGTCGTTGATTTTTAATTCATAAAATATGTAGTTTAATATAGGTAGGTAAAGTGAATTTGACATACAATGCTACTCTTCAATCTTCTGTGACATAACTATATAAAGATCCTGTTTTCTTATTTTTGTTTCAGCCTCTACCTTTACAATTCACCAGTTTTATATTTCACTGTCCTCGTAATAAACTTCAAGAATTCAATTGTTATTTGCAGTCTGTTGCAGCATTGCTTCTAACTTTACGATTCTTTTATTTTTAGCTAAGTCTTTTAAGTATGGCATTATGTCACAATAGGTAGTTTCTCAAAACAAGCGTAACTTACGGACATAAGCATAAATTATGGATGGATATTGGATTTGCTTTACATCTGATGCAGCTTTTTCATAGGAGGTACACGATTTCGAATAGCTTTTTCTACATAGGTATATGTAACTTAATAAATCATACCTATTATGCCTCTTCTCTCTTGCTTCTGTTCTCGCCATGGCTGCATGCGATTTCGCGTAACAAGTACAAGCGTCGCGTAATGGCGGCACAGTGCGACAACCTTGCGTTATCGGAGTTCTGCCCTTGGTCCACTTACCGCCAGCTATCTCGGGCACATCGCAGGCATCTGATAAAATGACACGGTTACTTATAAACCTTAATACAGAGGCTTATGATCTATTTTAGATTGTAGTGTGCATGTCGAGTTGGATGTCAGCAGATGTAGACGATATTGTACACAATTTTTAATGGGAGGTAGTCCATGTTTAGATCGCATTTGTTTCATTATATTTCTTAGACCTTGAGTCTTCTGTTTACGTTAAACGCCTGCGTACAGTATCACATAATATGGGAATCCTAATAGCGTACTGTGTCAACAAGAGACCAAGGCCTTACTTTGAATGCTTATGATTACAAAAGAATCATTTCCACTTTAAAGTTCAGACAGAACAATACAAAATTGTTTCGGAAAACACAAGAAATTGTAGCCGAAGGTTTCTTGCCGATGTTTTTTCGTTGAGAGTTCTAGTTTGGCATTCGTCACTGTCGAATATTAGCGACTAGCAAAAAGTTGCATTCAATAGTTCTTCAGCCACAGGCTAAATTGCTGTTCATTAGGATGCTATTTGATCGATAATCGAAAGACAAGTTGTCTTTGTTTGAATACCCAAAAAATGATACCTAACAAACTATTAGCGACGAACATGACTATTTTGAACGCAATACCGATAAAGTGTAAGTGACTGTGAAAGTGGTGATGAATATATAATGGATAAGATTACCTATCCTATCAACGGGATCCTGAGCGCGTTCGCGGACCGCTGGGACTCCGCGCTGATGCGTCGATGGACGCAGCTCCATGTCTCGCGCTCCACGTAGGTAGGTTATAGGTTTTTAAGTTTTAATTTGTGTTAAATTTTTATTTATGTTGTGCACTAACACTAATTTTAAGTATTCATCTTGTTACTAACATACTATGGGACTTGTCCTGAAATAAATGTTATTCATTCATTCATTACCTATTATTGAAGAAATTTTATCTCATTGCATAACTCTAGTTCCAATTCGGAATTAGTATTAATCTACTTGCAGGACTTTTCCGTATAAATTCTTAATTTTGTTTTGAAGAACAACAGTAGTTAACCTGTCAAAATCTGCCCAATGCTTTACCAATGCATAAAATTGAAACATAAGACTAAAAATAAAGAGATAAATAGACTCAACAACTTAAAGGACATTGTTGTAACTTTATTATATACGAAAATATTTTCAAGGCAATCTATTTTTATTTGTGTACATCTATTGAGTTCTCAAATGTAGCTATCATTGTAAGTTAGAGGCGCAAAACTTTGTTTTTATGCACAGTTCATACTCAGACATGTGACACCTGCGAGACTCCGACACCTGCACAGAATTCTTAAAGAGCCTTCAGCAACATGTAGTAGGTAACTAGCCGGTTAGTACCAACACGAGAAAAATTAAACCGTGTGTGACCGCAGCTGCCAAGCCAACGTGCCATTAAACTTCATTTACATGAGAATTATCTGCAACTAAAACTAGCTGGATTGCCAGCTGATAAACATTAATTATTGCGATCTTTTCCGAGAGGTCTTATTACGAACTTTGTTATCGTGCTTGTGTGAGTTTGTATTCAAGCTGTTTACTAGTCGACACCCAGGCAAAACAAAGACTTAAATTACTATGAAGTTAGTTGCCCGATACGACCTTGTTTGATCCAAGTTTGCGTATTGATTACTCGGTCAGCCAAGGGTTGCCGCCATCGTCTATCGCCCAGACTTTTCCATTATTGATTACCAGAGTTCACTGAATGCAGTAATTATAGTTTAGCTCTCCAATCAGTTGCAAATGAAGTTCAGAGTCCTACATGTTAGGTATTCCGCGGCTTGTAATCATTGGAATGGTGCACCTAATGACTGCGAGCGGCTAATGAACAAACAAATAATGACCGGGAAACGTGCTGTTACATGGATCAAAGTGTAATATAATCAAGATTAATTTACTTTCTGATGAATGTGTACAGTTATGTTTTGAGAGGATTTTTCGGAATTTACTGTTGATAAACGATATGGCGTAGCCGTAAAACTCAAACATCGTACATCGTGCTCTAATATTTATCGTATAGCAGTAGCCGAAATTAGTTAAAAGATTTCGGCCCCTGCTTTTTAATCGAGTATCAACGTGTCCTTTTATGAGCATCACATTCAGAAATAAGTACCTACAATAAAATCTACGTCATATAAATCTGTGCGACATTCAACTTCTAAGTGTGTGTAGGCAGGTGATGTGTCATAAATACTCATACTCATATTTTATTAATAATATAAATTACAGGTCAGGCTTACATGACTAATCTACAAATATCATTTACAGGACACATTATTAAATGTTGTGTAATAATAATATATTTTTCTCGAAACCTCAAATAATGCAACTGAAGTACCTAAATATATTTTTACAGTACATATGGGGCTACTTTTCCGCACTAGTGCGTAAAATAGCACTTTTCGTGCGTATGTCGAAACTTTAAAGTGCCATATGTACTGTAAAACGTTGTTCGATACACGTGCGAATAGGTCCTCCCTACGGTCGTGTTTTAATTTATCGCCACTCGTTTCGGATTTCCTCTTTTTCGCACTTGTATCGAATATAACTATTACCGAAAGAAAAACTATTAAAGTGTTATGAAAAAAAACTTAAGTTATGCTTTGTTAGTTATGCATTATATTATTATATAATTTATCACACACATATTTCAAAATGATGGGACAGCCACAAGAGTCACAGTTCAAATGATAATCAATTTGAAAACAGGTTTACGACTGTAGGTACAAAGCGATAAAACGAGTGGATTCCAAGCAAAATGGTCGGTTTATAATAAATCATTACGATGATTTATAGGAATCTTATCACAAAATACAATATACTTCTACTTAAATAATCTAAAGAAACGGAACGTTGATTATGAACTTTGGATCAACAACTTTTACTTACTATTTAAAAGTTGGATGAGTTAGAAATGTAATATTTTCCACAATTGCACTCGTGCTCTATTGGAACCGCTGTAATATGAATCGATATTGACCTAGTAAGGAACGAGTGAATGACTCGCATCCCAGCGGAACGACCCGGCTGACTGATCCCGTGGGACTAAAATTTATTTAACGATCCAGTTCCCGATGCAATTTTCCATAAATCTTTAAATTAATTTTCATTGGACGAGTATTTCTTGTTAAACTTCTGCCCTTTGGTACTTGCTGAAGTCCGACTGAAGTCATGGACAATAATAAAATGGACTTAATGTTTGGTTCACCATCTACTTGGTTAAAGGATTTATGGCTGTGCCGGTGACACACAAAAACAATATGCTCAAAACTGTTACAATATCTAAATGTGTACCAAAATTAATGTAGGTACATATATAAAAATTTAAATTGACACCTAACTGTAAATTGAAATATGTGTTTATCAAGCAATTTCAACAAAATGCTATTTATGTTATTAATAATTTTATATTTTTGTACTGTGACCTGTAACTTTCATGTTTGGCAATCTGCTGTAAATGTAAGCTGGTTAAATAAATAAATACCAAAATTTTCCATCAAAATATATGTACCCAATTTCTCACGTATTATGTCGCCGATCCTGGCGCTGTCAATTAGAGATTTGATCGATGACTACATCGACAGACACCCTTAGTTTCACATCGCAATATGACGCCCATTTTTTAAGGAACACGAATCAAGTTTGCTTACAATCCTTATAAATAATGTATAAACTAACATGCCTTGGTTCAAAATGTCGCAAATTCTAGGCTTATTTAACAACCATAAGTGGTATTCCATGCATATGCTTAAGCAGTCCATGTAGGGAACACGAGAGTCAAGCCCCAATAGGCCAATGTGTCACAACACCTCTCTAAATATTTACAAAACTGTTTTACGGCGTTTCCATTAACGTCAAATATTTCAAAAGATTTACCGTAAAATTACAACATGCGTATATACATTTGTACCGAGTTTCATCAGATAACGGTAGTATTGATACAGTAACGGGGGCAGGTCTTAACTTACCGGACTGGAGCGATTCAAAATGGTTGCGTGGCTGAGATTTCGAAATGGTAACTTTGAAGTTCATCTTATAAATTGTAACACGCCTATCAAAAAAATCGGTTAAGCAATGGTCGTAAATCTTACTGAGGGCTAAATAAAGTCATTTAACCTTAGCATGTATTGAAATTCGTAAGATATAAGTATATAAAATCTGACGCTTTTAGAACTAAATCCATTAGCATGTCGCACATGACTTTGACACTTAATCATGAAAGTCACGAACCTACTTAAAACCCTGAAAATATCACAGTGCACACGTTATGTTTGCATTGCCAATAGATAATGCAGGGAGAAAACGAACGTTTTTCCTAAATAAACCCAAGAGCGGTTTTAAGGTAAGGTAAGGTACCTTACCTAAGGTTTCTAAACAATGTACGTTTGGCCTACGCCCAATAGATGACACACTGCTGTAGGGCGTTTTTTTTTTAAAGTTGTCCCCTACACTTGTTTTTCAAATTTGGGATTTTTTATGTTATTTCTACTCAGAATCACGAGCTCTTTCTATCCTAATAGGAGAAAAAAAGTGTCCTAAGGTTTTTATATCCATTCCGTCACCATTTTTCATATAGACTTTGTATGGCGGTCGCGGAATGAAAAGATCGAAAAATGTATGGAAATTTTGGGACACTTTTTTTCTCCTATTAGGATAGAAAGAGCTCGTGATTCTGAATAAAAATAACATAAAAAATTCAAAATTTAAAAAAATGTATAGGGGACAACTTAAAAAAAACGCCCTGTAATCTATCAACTTAGTCCGTCTTGTTCCGACTCTACCCACTTTATAAATGGCTAATTCATATACACTTTTGCAGCTCGCTGTACATACTGCGACACAGACAAGCACTTGGACCTTATACAGGATGGTAAAACGCCACAGGAGTCATACGAATACCAGCACGTGTATAAATATAATAGAATGTAGTTGTAGAATATGGAAGCTGGGGTGAATACCAGCACGTGTATAAATATAATAGAATGTAGTTGTAGAATATGGAAGCTGGGGTGTTATCTAACTTCCATGATCGTCCAGCGTCTCTCACAAATACTTCAAGAGCAGTGAGATGGATGAACTTCGAATTACGATGTTCTCGTACAGCTAACTATTACAAGTTCAGCTTGCGCAAGCGCCGGGTGACCCAATAACGCGCCGGCGCATCCCGTCACGGTCCGGCGCGGCACGTGGCGAGAACTAAGAAGCACTGATTTACTTAATTGTTTACGAAGACATGTAGTAACAACAGTAATAACTTTTTAAGTATGTGTATGGTATTTAATAAACGATCAGCAAAAAAAATACTAACCTAATCTAACATAAAAACGAATTGTACAGCAAAACATCATTCTGCTGATATTTAATCAGATTTTTTTGAAGAGAGTAGTTGTTTTGAGAAACGCATAAAAACGTCTCCTTTTTAAGCACTTCTCGATAATTTTTATAGGTACAATTTACATTCATACGATAAATATGAGTGTTGAACCAAGAAACCAAAATAGTATCTAATTTAAGGCTACTTAATTCAATTAATGTTTTAGCTATATTTTCGGTCGGTATAGCCTGACCAGTAATATATGATAATTGTCAAGAGGGCGCTGTTATTCTCATGTATAGGGTGACAATTCAGTGTAGTATGAAAAAATTAGTTCCAGTGAAATTCCGCAACATGGCGCACCCTCAATACATCCTGGTTCACCTATACCTTATTAGTATAAAATACAAATTGAGACAAATAATGCATAAATATGTTAATATAAGTTATAGAAATTAAATGTACCTACTTATCAGGAGGCCTAGCCAAGATGACAAATTTGTAGAAATTGAAACAAAACGCTATTGTCTCTCTATCGCTCTTCCAAATTATTGCGATAGAGACAGCGTTTCATTGAATAATTATACGGTTTAGACTCACTTGTTTTTAGTCATTCGCGCGAGTCTAAACCGTAAAATTATTCAATGTTAGTATGTCTCACAACTCGCACAAGACATAGAAGTTTCGTTTCGCGTCTCTGCGAGCGATTGTCATCTTGGCTAATAGGCCCTCAGTTTCCCATAAACTAGACATCAATTTATGGAAATCAGAAAAAGAAGTCAGTAAAAGTCCCTAACGGGATCATGTAACTTTATAAATAGATTAAAAAATAACGTTTAAGAATGGGCGTGGGCAATCGCTCGTCCGAGTATAATATATACACATCTATATGTTAGTGTTTATGTGTGAGTTTTTACGTGTGATTATTGTAAATGTATGTATGTTTAAAGATATCACGTCCGTTGCCCTCTTAACAACTCGGTGACATTGACGGAACACAAATAAAGTGGTAGCAATATAAATGTGTATTTAACAGTATATGAGAATTGTATATCTCAGTGATTAAATGCAACACTAAAGTTGTTGAATGTGTTAAGTAGATAGTGGGTTTAATATTGAGCAGGATACGATTATATATTTACAGTCAGAAAATTCATTCGTGGAGATAGGAGTGTTTGAAAATATACATCCAGGCCCTACTTCAGGTTACGTCTAGAGTGAGATAAGAGAAAACAGTTTTTCGGACTAGGCTTTGGCTCTTGAACTTGACAAAAATATGTATGGCTGTTTACAAATTTATTCACCACTAAGTATAATGTATATGTATTTGGTAAGAACACTCATGCCAGTCATGCCATTCACGATGAAAATGTTAACCGTATGTATATCCTAATTATGCAATTAGGTAGTTGGTGTTAGTCAAAACTCCGGAAGAGGAATCGATGTAGGCAATGAATTCATTACAGTCAATAAACTCAAAAGTCAAGGGTCGAATAACACATAAAACAACTTCGAATGAATGGAAAAGTTGTTTAGCGAAATATTACTTTACAAACAACCGCCATCGCCATTTTCATTATATCCACGGCTGACTCAGCAATTTCTTTCAGTAGAAAAAATACTCCATGAAATTACATTTTTTCATCAATACACTACATTAACTGATTATATTTTACCTGAACCTTAATAGTCTTTCATTAAGGCCTGCTTGGATTTGGACTGAATCTGAGAATAAGCAAACTAGTGTAATGAAACGGAAACTGCCATAAGCGGTAGGTACCTCGACATAAAATAAGCCAATCTCCTTTGAGAACTAGTCTTAACAGAGACGAGTTGCCGCGTATAAGTAGTTGCATTTCTCCGGATACTAGCCCAATTAAATGTCTGAATGGTATATGGAATCTGTCTTATGGACACTCAGGAAACTGTCAATTTTTAGTCTAACGGCACGGCTGCAGCAATAGAACTCAAACATGACAATCAACAAACATTTCGAGTTGCGACGTTTGTCTCGCTCATTTTTGTGCTCACGGAAAAGATCGTGATCGCCTCATGACTAATGTATTTTGCCATGGTGGTGCAATGATCTCACGGTATGTCGAATCACTGCCATCATCATTATGTTTTTAGGTAACGTAACGTTAACACGTCCAAATTGTCTCTGCTTTTGTCGACAGTTGTCTCCCTGGCTCCCATTTGAGCTCAATCGTTTCACGGTCTATGGCAGCGGTCCTCAATCTTTTTTTTGACGGAACCCTTTTGGAAAGCGAAATACTTGATGGAACCCTACAATACGGTGGCGGCAATAAAGTATATTATGGACATAGATCGGAGGCTATTCATCTAAGCGATCCAAATACAAAGGTGACGTAATCTCAAAGTTTAGTGAACGCACGCCACCGAAAAGTGCGCGAGCAGAACGTCGCAAGTTAAGGATACGTCTTAGAAACCAACGACCAAGCGAAATCTTATTAATAAAAATAATAATCATGTTTTACATTTAATTTAACAGATTCGAAAGAAAAAAACTATGGAAAAAAAGCCGAAAGAGGAAAACACAAAATCATGTGGCGAATGAAGAATTAACGTCGCAGAAATATTTAAGTACAAGGACTTTACAACTACTGAGAACACCAATTTTCCTCTTTGACATCATTTATATAACAAGAAACGACAAAACACCTCAAAATAACGAATTAAAATAAACACTAGTGTTTGATTGAAGCTTTTCCCTTCGAAACTACATGGTCCTTCGAACCGGATAAATAACGAATATCTAAGGTTTGTAAGTAAAGGTGTTATCTCCGCTAGACGCTCCGTCAAACACGCGACTCGCTGGCATCAAGGTCCGGCCGATCAAGGCCACGGCAGCCGGGAAGTCATGGACTGTGTTTGTATAGTTTATTTGCCCCGCGGTTTTTTGTGCGCGATCGTTGAAAACCTCATTCTAAATCAATGACCGAAGATCGGGCTTGGTGAAGGAAGTTGCCCTTAACTTGGTTAAATAATTTGTAACAAGCTTTACAAATACATAATACAATTTCATTTCTTATTAGCTACATGAGTAGCGTAAATCCGTCCAATGCTGCCCTTAGAATTAGTGTGGTAGAGTGTATATCCATCAAACAAGTAGAATGCGATAGCGTACTTATACCGTTATGTATGTACATGTATGTACCGTATGAAAAGAAAATCATTAATTAATATTTAATTTAATACTTATCCCAGAAATGTAATAATT
Organism: Cydia amplana; assembly: GCF_948474715.1. NCBI lineage: Eukaryota > Metazoa > Arthropoda > Insecta > Lepidoptera > Tortricidae > Cydia > Cydia amplana. Next base: position 7,580,721 of record NC_086074.1, on the reverse strand, counting down.
TGACCAAGTTTGCCCTCTAGGGCAAAAACGAACCGACCGTAATATCAAGCAATAATCTTAACTATATTTTTAAGCGATTTACATAAGCAATTTCAACATTTAATTTTAAAAGACCATCGACACTGTAAACCGGTTACGAGGTTAAGCGAATTGCAAAAAATATTGACGTATTTGAGCAATATCTGTGGGAACATGAATAGTAAGTATTATACTATTAATTGTAGGTTAGGTATAGGTATACATTAGATTTCTTAGGGTATTATGTAAATCAATAAATTCAAGCACATTATAACAAGTGATCAATAAGGCTTTTTGCGTTTCGTCTCACGTTGCATTGCGTCATGCAGATTCTAAAAGGACTGGTGGAAAAAATATTTATTCAAATGAAGTGCCAAAACCCCTGTGGAATGTTGTTTACCAGTACTTTGACTCCGAGTTTATGAAGGAAAAAACTAATAACGCGTTTGCAATTGAATCTTGGCGACAATAGTTTAATTAAAAGCTGAAATTCAGTGGGTGGAGCGATCGGATCCAATTACAGGGCAGAATGGCTCGATTAACAGAAATGTTGATTGCCTCTGATATCTCAATCACGGTCGGGTTTTAGAATTTCGTTTTGCCCTTAAAAAGCAATTGATAGGGACAAAACTAACGAGTTTCAAAACCAATAATCCTTCAATTCTTACAAAGTAGTGATTTGAAGAAGATTTACAAAGACAATTTGATTAACTATGTAAAATTAAAATAATCATACCTACATATAGACACTACCAAAATCTTATTTCTCAAGTGTCAATCTAAGGTAGAATTCTTTTGAAGTGATGCCAAAAGAAGTGATACCTACTTAGTGGTTTTTGAGTTTTAATATATAAAACCGACCAAGAGTTGAAAGTGTACTGTAAAGTTCCAGTGAAAAAATAAACGTCAACATTTATCCAAAATAAATAATTATCATTCCACAAACTAGACCCAATGACTTTAATGATTAATTAAAAGCAACGTAAAATGATAATAGCTGGTAATTAATGCAGTCATGGGAAATGGGTTTGTATATATGTAGTTGCGGATTTACACTGGGGCTCGTTTTTTGTCTCGAGTTCTTCACTGGAACGATGAGCACTATATCTAGTTATCAAAGCAAAAAAGCTTTTATTAGGTACCGCGGTACCTAACAATACTTGGACATCTTAAAGTCAAGAATTTATTAGGATGATGGTTATTTATTCAAATAAATTAATTCCAGTCTAAACTAATTTCAGGTTTTATATATCCTGGTCGTTTAAACGATATGTTATAATTATAACAATCAATATTTACCTGAAACATAGGCTTTAATAAGTAATTTAATTATCGCCGACTCGCTCAATCAAACCAAACATTGAAATTTGATCATTGGTTTAGAATCCTTGCACAGCTAGGATTACATTAACGCGTCCGAGCGGATATACTCTCGCATGATATTAATGCTAATAATCAATCCTTATAACTTACAAGAATAATGTCACATGTTACTATAAAAATATGTAGTCGCTTACAACTTTTATTTCCGAATGCATCTCCGACTTATGCGCCTTGAATGATGCTGATATCAAATATAAAGTCGGGAATCATAGATAACTTTTAGTGCTTATGTTAATCAATGACGACATTTTAAAAGGTTCTTGAACGTTCACGCAATCTTGACTGATGGTATTTTTATCTCAAGGAATGCTACAATTTTAAAAGCGGCTAAACAGTTTTGAAGCAGAATTTCAAGGTGAATTTTTGTAGCCGCAAAAGTGTCGTGGGGACCGTTTTAAAAACACTTTACAGATGTTATCGCAAAGTAAAAATAAACTGAAGTTGTGGGGATTATTTAACAAAATGAACAAAATGAAAAGCTATGGTTTATCTCCTACGCCCACGGCGTCTGATGGCTGGTTGGGTCAGATCCTTATTTGGTAAGAAATTGTTGCAAGGGTGAGATGATTTTAAGCTCTACAGAGGTGTGACTTCCGAAACGATAAACTTAATGATAACGATCTCGAGAAGCTTTAATTACGTTACGATTAAGGATAACATTCCATTTCTGACCGCAGCTGCACTACTGGTACTGAACGCGTCGCTGTTACTGTCAATTTCCATGGTAAAATGAACAGTAGTGCAGCTGCGGTTGGAAACTGTCACCTTTAGAAACAATAAGGATAAAAAACACAATAGTACGAATTCGTGTAGGTATATGTAGTCTCAGGTATAGTTTGTAGCTTTCTAATAGACCCCGAAGGCTAATCCTATTGTCTATTGTTAAGAAAAACCGCTCGTGCCACGTGCCACAACCACCTGCATAAAAAATCGGTACTTCGGTTACTGAGTGCCGGCGAGTCGAACGCTATAGAACCAGTCTAAAATGTGTCATCGAGATGCGTAACAAAGGCGCGTTATCGGAGAGCGCACCTACACTGGTTTTTTAAGCGTTGGACTAGCCCGCGCTCAGGTGCCAAATAGAATAATTAGGACCCTTTTTTGCAGGTAAGTAGCACGTGCGGTCTTACTGAACAATAGACAATAGGATTAGCCTTCGGGGTCTATTAGAAAGCTACAAACTATACATTATTGCGTTTCGGCCAAAGAAATGACAAAAGTACAAGTGTCCAGCATTATTTAAAAACAGCTAAGAATACTCATAAGAATACACTTACTTAAAACGAATATGACATCGTCTGCTTCATTTTTATTTGCCGCGAGCGTTGATAGCCGATGAAAATATATGTTATTGGACCAAAGTGATAAATCGGGCATTTTTCATAGTGCCCGGGCATTAAGAAAAATGACCAATATGAGATGGCAATTTGATAATCAATTAAATTGCCTGAGCATTTTACATAATGCCTATCACCTATTGGTCAATTTGATAATCACTATTTAAATAATTAAATTGCCCGGGCACTTTACATAATCCCTATCACTTATTGGGCAATTTGATAATTACTATTGAAATACATAATTAAATTGACCGGGCACTTTACATAATGCCTAACACCTATTGGGCAATTTGATAATTACTATTCAAATAATGCTGATGCTATAAAAGTAGGTTTAGGTTAGGTTAGAACTGCAATCCCACACACAAACGAACTGGTAACAGAAAAGTAGGTTTAGGTTAGGTTAGAATTGAATCCCCCCACAGAAAAGAGCTGTGTTTAGAAAAGTAGGTTTAGGTTAGGTTAGAATTGAATCCCCCCACAGAAAAGAGCTGTTTAGAAAAGTAGGTTTAGGTTAGGTTAGAATTGAATCCCCCCACAGAAAAGAGCTGTGTTTAGAAAAGTAGGTTTAGGTTAGGTTAGAATTGCAACCCCCCATAGAAATACCACGACGCGACCGAATTGATCACATTGCCCGGCTAGAAGTAGGGAAGTATTCATACTGCCCAGTCCAAGTGAAAAATTTCAAGGTAGCTCAAGCCTTGATTTATTAAATGGACCACGGACCGTCGGGCATTATTAATATGGACCGGCCAAAGGAATAAATTTATCACTTTTCCCGAAGCTCCTGGACATTATTCATAATGCCCGGGCATTATTTATACTGCCTGTACATTATTTATACTGCCCGGTTAATCAATTTTCCCGTAACATATCTTTATTATCAAATTGCCCAACGATCACTTAGTACCTAACATTCATAATGACCAGACAATGTGATAAATAATGAAGTTTAGATAATAATTAATCACTTGGCCCGATATTGTTTGTCATTATTCATAATGCCCGGGCATTATACATAATGCCCTCATTAATCACTTGGTCCATAACATATACACCAAGAAGCAAAAAGCATACGTAGGTATCTTCAAACTGGCTTCAAATTTAGTGCTTCAATTTTCAAGTTGACTTACCGAACAACTAAACAGATGCACCAAAAATATATTATGCTAATAACCTTAAAATATCCAAGCTATATTTGGAACTGCAAGCAATATTGCATTAAAACTTATTTTAAGTTATATTACTTTATTAACACACAATAAGAATTTAAAACCTCATTGATTTTAAATTTAAGTTAATATACAGTGTCGCAAACTAAATTTGTCAGTAAATTAGACCAAAAAAAACTATACTTGTCCCTTTCTATTGGGTGCTAGTAAATGCTAGTATGTACTAGCGTAAGACAAAGACAGAAAAGTATGATTCTCTCTATGGGCAAACTATACAATGCATGAAAAATATAAAACAGAAACAATCAAGAATTAGAAAAAGAAACTCGAAACAGTGTATAATTGAATCATCCATCTCTGTCTTTCTCAGAAAAGGAAGACGAAACGAGACGAGGATATTAAATCCAGGTCGCAAATATTTCTCAACAGGTTTTACTGGTGTCCGACGTTTTATTTTAAAGTCTGCTAGCTCTCCAAAAATACAAAACAAATGCTTATGATTCAGTTTAAAGTATTATAAAATTCCTTAAGGTGACGGTAGAGGTGGGTAAATTTTCAGATTCTGTCAATTTACCCCATTTCACACACAAGCGCACTTCACGCACACTACCTCACTTTACTGGGACAGGTCATTGACCCATCAAGTTTTTTTAAGATTGCGTTTTGAGTTTAGTGTTAACCACTGACCTCTTTTGAGGAACAGAAACTGTAAAAACGTTCCATTGAAAGAAGAAAGAGAAACAATACATTAAATCTTGCTCTCCTTGTCTGTTCATGTCACACGTGACGTATTTAAATTCTAATTTAATTCATTTGATTGTTAACTATTTTCTGCATATTATGGCTTTGTCGAGATACGCGTTTTGTAAAGTTAAACCGAATAAACCCAGATGTCATTAAGTCAGATGTAAAATGTTATTTACTACTCTATACGGTTATTCATAAGGCGAAAAATCAATTCAATTAAAAATTTAAATAAATAAAGTTTCGGCAGGGTGGAAATTTAATTAAGGCCGACAAAATAAAATTTAATAATATATGTCGGCTGATGTACCCCTAAGATCTTTACAGATTTACTTGTACGAGTATCCTATATTCGCTATTTATTTTGCTATTAAATTTATAAAATTAAAATAAATAATTAAATATTATACTGGCATTCCACCGCTATTATTTCAGTGCTGAACTGATTATCTTCGATCGTAGCCTTGATGATGTAGTTGTACTTACACTTACGGCGGTAGGAGCGGCAATGAACCCCGCGCAGCGTAGAACGAGAGGTGCGTTGGGATAAGTGCATATACATATAATTCTTCGTGCGTCTGTCTGTCTGTCCGTCCGTCTGTCACAGTCTATTTTCTCCGAAACTACTGGACCAATTCAGTTGAAATTTGGCACACATATGTAAATTTGGCACACAAATGTAAATTTGTGACCCAAAGATGGACGTGTAACGTAAATAAAATGTATTTTAGAGAATTTGAAATACGGTAGCCATTTACCCCCCAAATGAAAAAATTAAAAAATATGTTTTTTAAACTATATAGTTTTACATATCAAATAAAAGAGCTCATTGTAAGAATCTCAAACATAACTTTTTTTATAATTTTAGGATTAATAGTTCAGCAGTTATTCATGAAAATAGGCAAAAAATGATCATTCTCCGCCCACTTTCTCCGAAACAACTGGATCTAAAATTTTGAAAAAAATACACAAAGTAGTTCTTTACCTATATATGTCAGGAAAATCTATAAGAAATGTGCAGTCAAGCGTGAGACGGACTTAATATACGGAACCCTTAGAATGCCAGTCCGACTCGCACTTGTTTTTGTTTAGCTCTTATTAGGTTTAAGGAGTTTTATGAGTGAAAAAAGAAGTTTTTTGTTTTATGTGCCCGCGTTATTGCCGATCGATTGTGTTTTAAACGATAATTAGACAAAAAAACTTGTTTTTCACCCAACGAATATAGATCCCCATGACACATCTTCCAAGTCGCCTTTGGATAGGCTTAATTTTAAAAATAATTGAAATAATGTTCTATATCATTCATACTTGCAAAAAAAGACTAAAAATAATTTACGTGACCAATGCTTATTATTAGTAAATATCTTACAATTTAATATCTGATATATCACACGATACAAAAAAAGGGCCGCAAAGTTAAAAGTTTATTTATTTACGTTACTAGTCCATCTTTGGATCACCGACTCTTTGTCATATGTGAAAAATGTGTACCAAATTTCAATTGAATTAGTCTATTAGGGGCAGACACACGAGTGATCTTAAAAGGGATTTTTTTCTTGAATGATTTGTATGTACTTACCCCAACGCACCTCACGTTCCACGCGGCGCAGCGTAATCAGTAAGTACCTAATAATTAGTGTCCGACCGAAACACAAATTTCTGTATATATAAATATTGTTGTCCTACTTGCTCGCCAACTTTTGGTCTTTGTCACATAGTTTAGTTTCATAATACGAAGTACTATTTCGTATGTTTCGGCCAGGCCGAAAGATTCGGCCGTTTTTTGGCCGAAACCGAAACTACGGCCGAAACATGATTTTATGGCCGAAACCGAAACCGAAACCGAATCTTCGGTCGGACACTACGAATAATCACAATGGTCTAAGTACCACAGACCCTACTGTCGCTTAAGTCCTTTATGCCAATCTCTGCCTATTAGAACTTATAAAAAAAAAAGAAACCGAGTAATTATATCCAACTACCGAACCTGCTTACAAATTTTCTCGAGATATTTGAGAAATGTGATATGCAAAGGAGAACATTCGAACAAACGAAAGTATTTTTGCCCAAGCTGAAACGGAGACCTTCGCCTACGCTCGGTCAGTGATGGTTTAGGTACAGTCAGCTGCAGGTCACCCCTGCATAGAAGATTGTATGCAGGGGTGGTACCTTTTCTCTGCAGCTGACTGTACACCTATAAAAAATTGTTGTACCTGCTGCAATTTTATACCGGTACCGTACTTTATATTTCAACAGGTATAGTACCTTCAAAACGAAGCGGTATTGATAAATAATAACGGTACCGTACCGCCTATAAATAATAATAATAATTCAGCCTATATACAGGGTGGTCCAAACCTTGACGTCCAAAAATTTTTTTTTAGATTCCTCACGTCGTGGGCTATCAGAATATACCCCATGTATGTTAGCCGATTTTTCGTAGTTATCGAGTTATGATTTTTTTTTACTTTTAACTTTTCATATGAAATTCCGGGGTTCCCATACAGAGTGGCTAAAAAATAACTGCATTTCCGTTGCCAGGGAGGTTGTAAAAGTTGCTCAGTATAATCCCAACACCTCCCTGGCAACGGAATGCAGTTATTTTTCAGCCACTCTGTATGGGAACCCCGGAATTTCATAGGAATAAGAATAAGAATAAGAATTGTTTATTGCCACATACATGAACATAAAATAGAGTTAGAATTACTTACATAATAAAATAAAACAGTTGTTATCATATACAAAACAAAAGTGAGAAGATCTTTGTATTAGGCACAGGGTTCCAGTCTCAGCGTGTGCCGGGCCTAGGTGCCCGGCGCTGGTTTTCAGACCGGTCCCAGACTATGGACGGTCGGAGAATATTACCTACATAGGAAAAGTTAAAAGCTTAAAAAATCATAACTTGAAAACTACGAAAAATCGGCTAACATACATATGGGGTACATTATGATAGCCCACGATTTTTGGACGTCACGGTTTGGACCACCCTGTATAGACAATAATCTCAACGCTAGCCCAATGCGGATTGGGGACTTCACACACAGCTTTGAATTTCTTCGCAAATGTATGCACTACGAGTATGCAGGTTTCCTCACGATGTTTCCTCCTTCACCGAAAAGCTAGTGGTAAATATCAAATGATATTTCGTACATAAGTTCCGAAAAACTCATTGGTACGAGCCAGGATACCAATGAGTTTTTCCTTACCGCTTATACCGTAAAGAAATAATGCAGTCTCTGCTTTGCACGATTATTGTGTGGACATAATTCTTATAATCACCGAAACATACATACCTCTACGCACAGAATGTCATTGAAATAAAACATTGTTTTTTATAGTAAATTAATATAACATTCGATTTATACACATAACAATAAGCAGGCCAGGCCGCAGCGATATTGGCCTGTAAGCTTCATCTCGGTCTCCAAATCCGCAAAACTCGCTGGTACTAAATGCTGGTCTTGCCGTTATTAATTATCTTGATTCTTGAAGATTATCAGAACAGCACGTTACGTAATCGCATACATAGACGGAACGAACGTCAACAAAGTAGGTGTAGACACTGCAAGTCTTTAGGTATTAAACGAATTACGCTTCGTATTAATAGATGAGTAATATTTAAATGAACATATAATATTCTCTAACATAAATACAAGATTACAATTAATTGACATCAAAAGTCATTGACGTACAGAAGTCATATACATTTTTATAATGACGCAAAATTGATACCAGCATAATGAAAATCAATCCCAATCAGTAAAACGAGTTTTTAAACTTTTTTCATTTTAAGCGGGTTTTGAAGGAACAAGTTACTTAAATTCGATTGTAATCGTATTGTTTTAGGATAATTTACTGCTGTTTTCGACCGTTACGACCCGTAAATAACAACAACTCACATTTAAAATTTGACTGGAGCTCGACGTGATTATATTTATTTACCCTATTTTATGAAATACAATTTATCTACTGGTATACATTTTCGTATGCGTATATGATGAAATGTCTTTATTAATGTCAAAAACGAGCTATGACGATGTACACGTCTGCTTCGATGCAAGGCCAACGGCCATCTGACTCGAAGAAGAGTTTTGAGTGATGTCGTCAATGTATGGAAATTATACGAAAGTTTACATTTGGGATTGAATTTCTGTGTTGTATTTGTGAGTAAAAATATAAGTAGATAATAATCTGGTAGTTTAGTTATCTAGCCTTCAAAATCCCACAACAACTCAATTACTGTCAAAGACAAAACTGTAATGCGTCTTGCTCAAACGGAACTCCATATTTTGATTTTTGGACACTTTTAGTGTCGATTTGTAGAGAATTACAGGAAATAAAAAAAAATATGGCGTGAAGAGCCGGTACACGGCTTCTTCGTGAACAGATTTGCGTATAATTTAATGCAGTTATTAATCATTCATTGAACAAATTGATTGCACAAAGTGAGGTCTAAATCGAAAACGTCATATACCGTCCCCTTAATTCTCTTATTAAAAGTGTTTCCAATTAACTCTGTCATCTGAGTGTTAATGCCTATTCGCTTTTAGGCTTAATAGGTTTTTTTTAATTCATGTATACATAAATGTTATAAAGAGCACAATTATTAAAAAAGGAAAATCAAATGAAATAATATAATATTGTTACCGATTTTGAATTGATGTTCTGTATAAAATGTTATGTTTCAAAATTGCTTTCGTAACTTTTAACCGCAACCGATGCATACGTCACGATTGTAATTACAACCTTTGGCAGCGATGTATTGACCGATAATATTTTTGGTACGCCCTTTGCTCTGTATCCCGTTATGCGTTTATCTTTAAATCGGTCCAGACCGACCGTTAGTTTCATACCTTAAAAAAACGATCGCATTTCTGAACTACATATGTGCCAAATAATACAAGAAGTAACCGCAATTTGGGTTCAACATAACCGTACCTATTTGGTAACCCAGTGGGACTCGACGAAGATAATTAGACAAAAACTGACGGACGCAATTATGATCGAGGACAATAAACGTGTCAGGAAAAGGTGAAGGAATTTTTAAAATACGGATACTAAGAGCTTTAAATTTAATAAATTATTTGTTATAATACAGCGTCCGATGAGATAAAGATTTTCCTCAACCTTCATTCGAATCCATATTAGCGATATTATAAGTAAATAAATCTTTTAAGAAGTATGTCAGGATCGTACCAAATGAAAATACGTGGTCTCTGCCTACCCATCCGGGAATTAGGCGTGATTATATCATTTATATGTATGTATGTATATATGAATCTTTTGCCTTTTGCGTGCTGCATTACTGTTGACACTGTTGACCCAAATGGTACCTATGCTTTTGAGTTGCCTCTCAATTAAATGAACATTTTGTTTTATAATTTTCAATTATTCAGAGCATAAGCATTGATTTCCTCAATGTGCAATGCATTCAAAGGAATTAACGTAACAATTATTCACAACTTTACCAAAGGTTTTGTCTGACTTAATCGTTAGCCTTTCCCTGTTCTAAGAACCCTTTCCTGTAACGGTAAAAAGTTGAGAATTTCCGATGAATCACTACAAACTCATATGAAGCATGTAAAATGCTAACAATTCGAGACGTGAACCCTAGTTTTTGAACATTGTGTCCATAATAAGACTTCTACTTTTGTTGTTTGAAAATTATGAAAAGGAATAATACTGAACATTTCAATAATTCAAAACTATAAACGATTGTTTTAGCTTCAATGCGGACAAAATTATATTATGGTACTTAAACAACATGTACCAGACATATAAAACCCCATCAGGCATACCTAATCCCGTCACTAATATCATCGCTGACTTCATAAAGAATCCAGACATACCTGAAACAAAAAATATAAAGGTTACTTACATAGGTACGAGCTTTTAAATATAAAATGCCTTCCGAGATCAATTCGCACGTTACTTGGGCATCTGTACGCGGATTACAACGGAGCTTTCTTAGCTGCCATTCCGAATATATGTAATTTTTACAAGAAATATATTTTCAAATATGTATATGTCGAAGAGGGAGAGGGCTAAATGTGTGGGGCCATTGATAGCGGGTGGTGGGCATGGTACCTCGATGTATTACTTCACAGCCAAAATAGTAGGTATGCTACCAGTGCATGAAATAAACATTCGGATTCGTTAACCATACTAGTGCCTACTATATTTCAGTACTAAATAATCAAAATAACTAAACGATCTTACGATGGAATCGGATTCAATTAAAATAAAAAGATCACATGAAATCGTTCAAATCTTTATTTAAATCAAACCACACCGGCTCCAACCCTACACCTCTGACCCGAGAAGATTTAACCCGGCAACAAACTCGGCGAGACATATCTTTTCAAAACAACACATAGTTTCTTTATTTTACAAAAGTAATCTTCTAATGGCAAATAAGAAATCAAAATAACACTTGGAATAAAACACTTAGCTAAACGGTTAAAGAATGTGAGAATCTATAAGCTTTCAGAATAATCCTTCAGGTATAAGCCTTCAGGAACGTAGCGAATTAAGCACGAGCTTGGCTAACGTCCGATCTCTAGCGCGGTCCGATCAAGAAGAAGGAAGCCAGTTCCAGCGGCGGAGCCAACCGCTCCCGCCTCCAATTCAAGTTGGTAAACCTGCCTGACCAGTCTACCAACATAACGACAAAAATGCCAGTTCGTGCCTACGTTCACTCAAGATACAACTCTTGACGTTCCAAAGCCTTCTACCTGTCATCTTAGTTCAATAATACGCCAATAGATGGTGGCGTTACTCACTACGCAGCTTCATTATTTCGTTACAAGCAAATAATATGTAGCCAAACATTGCTAATCGACTTTATACGGGCGTCTAACTATGAACTGTAATGCTGCAATACGTCTTTCTGGTGTCTCGCTCCGACATATATAATTGGAGTTTTTAAAGAACCAAGACAATTACAATATAAGATTATTTCATACACTGTATTAGTAGTAGTAATCACTTTATTGTACACAACACAGGTTTACATTATGTTTACAGAAATAAAGGTACAAAGGCGAACTTATCCCTGAAAGGGATCTCTTCCAGCTAACCTTCGAGTAGATGAGGGGAGAATTCAAATTAGATAGACAAACTTACGGAATGTACAGTAACACTTTAAAAGTAAACTAACCTAAATGTCCAAAAGTAAATAAAATACATAAATATTATTATAAAATAAAATACATGCTACATACATAAATACTAAACATATATTACATATAATATATTTATATCTATATATATAAATGCAAGTGTCCTGACTGACTGACTGACTGACTGACTGACTGACTGATTCATCAACGCAGAGCCGAAACTACAAAAGCTAGAAAGTTGAAATTTACACACTAGGTTGCATTTATAAAGTGTACAAGAGATAAGAAGCGATTTTGAAAAATTCAACCCCTAAGGGGGTTAAAAAGGGGATGAAAGTTTGTATGGGGTACAAGTTTTATTTTAAGCTAGGAATTTAAAACTTTGTAAAAATGTATTATATTAAAAAACAAGAAAACTAATTTCAGCGTTTTTGAAAATTCATCCCCCAAGGTGGTGAAAAAGGGGTTGAAAGTTTGTATGGAGATCAAATATTTTTGTGAGTGTGGGACTTGAAACTTTGTATATGGGGATATTATTATAAGGCAAGAAAAGTAATTTCAGCGTTTTTGAAAATTCATCCCCTAACAGGGTTAAAAAGGGGTTGAAAGATTGAATCCATTACAAATGCTTTGAAACTTCTTAGAAAGGCATAATAGCCGATTACAAAATAAAGTAATTGCGACGTTTTTGGAAATTCAACCCCTAAGGGGGTTAAAAAGGGGATGAAAGTTCGTCTTGGGGTGCAAATTTCATTTTAAGCTAGGAACTTGAAACTTTGCAAATAGATATTAAATTTAAATACAAGAAAACTAATTTCAGCGTTTTTGAAAATTCATCCCCTAAGGTGGTGAAAAAAGGGTTGAAAGTTTGTATGGATATCAAACATTTTTTCGAGCGCGGGACTTGAATCTTTGTATTTGGAGATATTATTAAAAGACAAGAAAAGTAATTTCAGCCTTTTGTAAAATTCATCCCCTAACAGGGTTAAAAAGAGGTTGAAAGTTTGTATGTGGTTCAAATTTTATTTTAAGCTAGGAACTTGAAACTTTGCAAATAGATATTAAATTTAAATACAAGAAAACTAATTTCAGCGTTTTTGAAAATTCATCCCCTAAGGTGACGAGAAAGGGGTTGAAAGTTTGTATGGATATCAAAAATTTTTTTGAGCGCGGGACTTGAATCTTTGTATTTGGGGATATTATCAGAAGACAATACAAGTCATTTCAGCGTTTTGTAAAATTCATCCCCTAACAGGTTTACAAAGGGGTTGAAAGTTTGTACAGGGTACAAATTTTATTTTAAGCTAGGAACTTGAAACTTCATAAAAAGGTATTATTTTAAAACGAAAAAAAAATTATTTCAGCGTTTTTGAAAATTTATATCTCAAGGTGGTGAAAAAGGGGTTGAAAGTTTGTATGGAGTTCAAACATTTTTGTGAGAACGGGCTTGAATCTTTGTACAGAGGCATATTATTAGAATACAAGAAAAGTAATTTCAGCGTTTTTTTATATTCATCCCCTAAAATGGTTTAAAAGGGGTTGAAAGTTTATATAGGGTTCAAATTTTATTTACTTCAAACTTCGTAAATAGGTAGTTAGGTAAATAGAGGACATGAAAATCTTCTAAGGGGTTTAAGAGGGATTATGTCGAGAACAATTTTATTTAGTTAGGGGCTAGAAACTTCGTATGTTGTGAAAGACAAGTCTCATGCGTTGTATAATATTAATAATTAACAAATGATTAACCGCCCTCCTGCAATATTTTCTGCATAATGTTCTAAGCTAATGTAGAATATATAACCACCAATATACAAATCCACGCGTACGAAGTCGCGGGCAACAGCTAGTATTTATATATATTTATATATATATACAAGTGTCAACAAAAAAAAAATAGACATCAGTACTTAACCAAATCACGCTTGGTTGGAAAGCATAAGTTTCTTCAAATTAGCCTTGAATGACGCTACAGACTGGGACTGTTTGAGCGACAGGGGCAACTTGTTCCACAACTTCACAGCGCGTACCGTGAACGAATTCGCATACGATCGTGTCTTATTCGGGGGAATAGCAAGCGTAAGATTAGCACGTGAACGTAAGCGGTGTTCACTGCCTTCAGCCAGATAATTAAATCTCTCGGTAAGGTAAGATGGAGAGCAGGGGTTAAAGAGCACGTTGAAAAGCAACGACAAGACACGCACATTTCGGCGTTGGCGGATCGGTAACCACCCGAGCTGTATTTGTTCAAACTAAAGCGTTGGTAAAAACATTCCAACACGAAATTAAAAATTCTCTTAGGATATAAAAACTTAAGAGAATTACTAATTTTTTTCATTGGGCCCCAGAGAGTAACAGATAGTTTATTTATTAGATTTCATTATTATCTAATTGGTGCTAACAAAGTTTAAAACAACGTAACTTGCGACATAAGGTTATTAGATACCTAACATTTCATATTACCATGCCCGAAAAAACCAGAAGCCTTAGAAACAAAATTTAATACCTCAGAAATAGGATAGGGTTTTCATGGTCAAATGAATAAAGTCCTTGGAAGTTTTAGTATACTTTTAGTTCTGGCATCCTTTACGGGCACCTGATCAAACATGTGGGGCGATAAGGGACACTTGATGTGAGACTTACAGATAACGCCGCCTTCTTGGCTGTAAAACACATTGCTTCTTTGAAATTAAAATAAAATTAACATAGGTATACTTCAAAGCAAGTAGAAGGAGTCATAACCAAAGAAAAGGAAGGCAACATTAACATAGGAAGAATAAGCAAAAGAAAACTCCGAGCAAGTTATTCTGCGTAAACGAAACGCAAACTAAAGACCACAAAGGAGCACAAAGCCAAAGTAGCTTCCAGATCGTGGACATGAGTAAAAATCAAAACATTGAAGCGTCTTCCGTTTCATATGCAAATGGACTACGCTTTGTGAGACACACACGCAACACGAATAGAAGATGCTTAAAACACTTCACAAGAGGACACTGTAGGTAGGTAGACGATAAAATGAATCAACTTTAATCCTTGCGCCATAACTTGACATACATTTGCCGCTTTTAGCTATTAGAAATTGAAAGTTTATTTTACTTCAATAGTGGTCTTAATATGTTTCAATATCATACTTTATATAACAAGATAAATCTTTACTGTCAGCGCATTTAAATCAGATTCCTCTAAGCTTCAGGTTTTTAAATTATGGTAGAGCAGGTATAGTGTTTCTACGATGCTGTTGTCTCGAATCGGGAGAGTTGTTTGCAATACCTTGTGCTTTTATGGACATATATGTTCGTTGTTCTTTTTTCCTATGAGTGCGTCGCGTCAGGACCGACTGCTTTTTATAGCAGCTATTGTGAAGCTGCTTAGTATGCGTAGTGTCCATCGGCGGAGCGGAGCAATGATACAATGTGGACACGTAAAGTATACGACCGAGATAGTTAAATGTATGTCGGCAATTTCAAGAAGCGAATGTTTTAGCGCACACGTAAAGTACAGTCAAGTGTAAAAATATGGGTGTAGACAACTTACCCAAATATATGACCCGTAGTTCTTAATTCGCTGACATAAGAGCTATGGGACATATTTTTGAGATGATTAGTGAACCTATATTTTTACACTTGACTGCACAAGTAATATATGTTTGAATGGTATATTTGCGTTCCCGTCGTCTGCGAATGATACCCCTCTCTAAATTTGTTTCACGTCGTCAGTTTCGCCGCAACACAGCCATTATTAAATTGCGTTTCGGATCGAAGTTCCTGTCCCTTTAATTCAGTTCGCCGAGTTGGATTGATGTCCCATTATATGCAAGTCAGGCTGCCGGCCCATGGTCAAAATTTCAATAGCCCAGAGCGACTGAACTGGCACGTGTAATTTTTTTTGCAAAATTCCTTGGAATTCTTTTATATTACTAAGGAATTGGAGGTTGAGTCGTTATTATGCAACATTGTAATAGGGTCTGGACCAATTTGAATTTTTATACGATTTTGATTACATGTTTGGTTTTATAGCGCCATTCTTAGATTTTGGTTAATATTTTGCGTGATAATCGGTTTACAAATATGTGGCCTTGTGCTTTTGAAGCTTAAGGGAACAGGATTACTACAGTACTCAATGGTTCGAGTAGCTATGTCTCCTACAGCGGAGGCGGTAAACTGGCAGTGCCGGCTACTTTCTACGCGACCTCGAAATGCTGCATTCACTTTCCTCACGACTTACACCGGTTACGCAACCAACGCGACCGACATATCGCGCCGCTCCTCCGTCACGTCCGACTATTTACTCCAACGACATCAAAGTTGTCCGACATCGTCATTAAACCTCTTCTTCAAATATTGTCCCTCACAAACTTTCTAAAAATATTTTATTACATCACACTAAAAAGCACATAAAGGACCTCCGAAACATCGCGAACGGATGGAAGACTTGAAAAATATGTCCGCTGATTATTTGAAGGCCAGATAAAAACGCCAGGTGCCTTGCCTCTTGTGTCCAAGGCCAGTGTTTCCTAGAGCTGCATTTAGGTTTCGTTTTATTCTTTATTCGTTGCATGTCCCTTCGGAGCCGCTTGCGTGCGGCCCAAACCAGTTTGAGAGCTATTCTCCACACCGACCGTAAAGCAGTGTGCCCATTACAATCTAAGTTTTTATTTCTTTGCTCTGATGGAATTGCTGTCGTAATTGATCTAAGCATACTTTATTACAACCGTGCACGTAAATAATAATAGAATAGGCGATCACTGCGTGATTGTTTAGATTTTTAATAGCAAGAGAAAATACCTTAGAAGAATTTATGTACCTACAAAGATTTGTACTTTCGAATAATCTTAAAAAAATATGATTATTGCACTGTATTTAAAAGTTGTGAATCACCATGTGAATGTGGCTTTAGACGGCAAAAGGGGAAAAGCAAGAGCAAAACATCAGGGGCGGGCTGCAAATTCGGCTTTTTCTTAGAAGCCTCCGACAACTGCGAAGCGCGGCAACAGGAAGTGGGGACGGACTTAGTTTATGTAACCTAATCACCTGCCGAGCTCGAGGCCAGCGCAGGCGATTTGGAGGAATCAAGGCCACACCACACAAAATGCGAGCTCAACCCATACATATTATAACTATCCCTCGCCTCCTCTCCTATAGCAGGATGTTGCATAACCTTTGTTGTTTTGTTATCCTCCGAGACCACGTCGCATTTTAGAATTTAGATTAGTTTTTTGTGCATCCCGCATTTTATTTCTTATTCTTATGTAGGGCATACGAAATTGAACGTTAATAATGAATACGGTGGTTCTAAACCGTGGACGCGTCTCATATCATCTTGGAGGAGTGACTTAAGGGGACGGTATATGACGTTTTCGATTTAGACCACACTTTGTGCAATCAATTTGTTCAATGAATGATTAATAACTGCATTAAATTATACGCAAATCTGTTCACGAAGAAGCCGTGTACCGGCTCTTCACGCCATATTTTTTTTTATTTCCTGTAATTCTCTACAAATCGACACTAAAAGTGTCCAAAAATCAAAATATGGAGTTCCGTTTGAGCAAGACGCATTACAGTTTTGTCTTTGACAGTAATTGAGTTGTTGTGGGATTTTGAAGGCTAGATAACTAAACTACCAGATTATTATCTACTTATATTTTTACTCACAAATACAACACAGAAATTCAATCCCAAATGTAAACTTTCGTATAATTTCCATACATTGACGACATCACTCAAAACTCTTCTTCGAGTCAGATGGCCGTTGGCCTTGCATCGAAGCAGACGTGTACATCGTCATAGCTCGTTTTTGACATTAATAAAGACATTTCATCATATACGCATACGAAAATGTATACCAGTAGATAAATTGTATTTCATAAAATAGGGTAAATAAATATAATCACGTCGAGCTCCAGTCAAATTTTAAATGTGAGTTGTTGTTATTTACGGGTCGTAACGGTCGAAAACAGCAGTAAATTATCCTAAAACAATACGATTACAATCGAATTTAAGTAACTTGTTCCTTCAAAACCCGCTTAAAATGAAAAAAGTTTAAAGACTCGTTTTACTGATTGGGATTGATTTTCATTATGCTGGTATCAATTTTGCGTCATTATAAAAATGTATATGACTTCTGTACGTCAATGACTTTTGATGTCAATTAATTGTAATCTTGTATTTATGTTAGAGAATATTATATGTTCATTTAAATATTACTCATCTATTAATACGAAGCGTAATTCGTTTAATACCTAAAGACTTGCAGTGTCTACACCTACTTTGTTGACGTTCGTTCCGTCTATGTATGCGATTACGTAACGTGCTGTTCTGATAATCTTCAAGAATCAAGATAATTAATAACGGCAAGACCAGCATTTAGTACCAGCGAGTTTTGCGGATTTGGAGACCGAGATGAAGCTTACAGGCCAATATCGCTGCGGCCTGGCCTGCTTATTGTTATGTGTATAAATCGAATGTTATATTAATTTACTATAAAAAACAATGTTTTATTTCAATGACATTCTGTGCGTAGAGGTATGTATGTTTCGGTGATTATAAGAATTATGTCCACACAATAATCGTGCAAAGCAGAGACTGCATTATTTCTTTACGGTATAAGCGGTAAGGAAAAACTCATTGGTATCCTGGCTCGTACCAATGAGTTTTTCGGAACTTATGTACGAAATATCATTTGATATTTACCACTAGCTTTTCGGTGAAGGAGGAAACATCGTGAGGAAACCTGCATACTCGTAGTGCATACATTTGCGAAGAAATTCAAAGCTGTGTGTGAAGTCCCCAATCCGCATTGGGCTAGCGTTGAGATTATTGTCTATACAGGGTGGTCCAAACCAGGGATGTTGCGGATGCAGATTTTTTGACATCCGCGGATGCGGATGCGGATGCGGATATTTAAAGGCTCACATCCGCGTATGCGGATGCGGATGTCAAGATTAGGTACTTAGAAAACGTCAAATATTACATTTTTAGTATAAATAATAATAATAATAATTTGAGCCTATTATACGTCCCACTGCTGGGCACAGGCCTCCTCTCATGCGCGAGAGGGCTTGGGCTATAGTCCCCACGCTAGCCCAATGCGGATTGGGGACTTTACATACACCTTTGAATTTCTTCGCAGATGTATGCAGGTTTCCTCACGATGTTTTCCTTCACCGACAAGCTAGTGGTAAATATCAAATGATATTTCGTACATAAGTTCCGAAAAACTCATTGGTACGAGCCAGGATTTGAACCCGCGACCTCCGGATTGAAAGTCGGACGTCATATCCACTCGGCCACCACCGCTTTGCTGCTTATTTTTAGTATATTTTTATTAAATAAAAACGAAACTTTTAGTATTTGAGCAAGAATATAGGTGCGTTATATTTAATAAACAGTAACTTCGCCGACTTTTCTGGATCTAGACGATTTCGTTATAGGTAAATGACGAAATTACCTAGCACTTACGCCGCCGCTAAGACGTTCCTGAAAGAATCATTGACCAGCACATTAGAGCGAAATACCTGGTGGAAAGACCACTTAGTGTAAACCAACATGCTTACCAAAAGGGTAAATCTACGGAGACTGCCCTACTTGACCTGGTTGACAAGGTGCAGAAAACCCTAGAGGAAAAGCAAACCGCTCTATGTGCGTTCCTTGATGTTGAAGGTGCTTTCGACAATACGCCCACAGAGACCATACTCAACGGTATGAAGTCAAAGGGAGTAGACGAAACCACCACCAGATGGGTACATAGCATGCTCTCTAACAGAGTAGCCACTCTGACCCTCCATACTACAGAACATGAATTTTATACCACAAAAGGGTGCCCACAAGGAGGAGTTTTATCCCCACTATTATGGACCCTAGTAGTGGACCAACTTCTTGCAATTATGTCAGGCCAAGACTTTGACACACAAGGATATGCCGACGACCTTGTAGTCATCGTCAAAGGCCCTTGCCTCCACACAATATCCAACTTAATGCAAGGAGCTCTAAACACAATATTCAAATGGTGTAGAGAAAATGAATTGTCCATTAATCCGAGCAAGACTGTACTAGTACCATTCACAAGGAAACGAAAGCTCGAAAAGCTTAAAGAACCAAGACTTAATGGACAAATAATACCATTCTCAGAAGAGGTCAAGTATCTAGGGGTTATTTTCGACCAAAAGTTAACTTGGAACCCTCACCTGAGAAATATTATACAAAAAGCGAAAATGGCCATGTGGTCTTGCTGTCGAATGGCAGGAGCAAGATGGGGCATAAGACCCAATATTGCTATGTGGTTATACACAGCGGTAGTGAGGCCAATTATCACCTACGCCTCCGCAGTCTGGTGTAACAAAACCAACCAAAAGACGGCAATAGAAACTCTAAACAGCCTGCAACGCACGGCTTGTTTAACAGCGACAGGCGCCTTCTCCTCGACTCCGGGGGCGGCCCTAGATGCACTGCTGGACATTATACCACTCCATCTGCAGGTGCAAAAGGAGGCCAAGCAGTGCGTCTACAGAATATGCACGCTAAATAGGCCAAAATGGCGCTCCCAAGCATTAGCCAAACTAAAGGCCTGGGTTTTTGCAAATAAAACCCTTAACATGCCCACTGATGACACGCACACCGAATGTCATTTCACCAAACTGTACACAGTAGAAATACCTCCTAGAGACAAATGGACTAACAACCAAATGTACGTTGAAGAGGGAAGCCACATCTGGTACACGGATGGTTCAAAGAAAGGAAATGATGTAGGATGTGGGATCTATGGTGAGAGACCTAAGCTCAGAGCTAGCGTCAGCATGGGCACAAAGGCCTCAATCTTCCAGGCAGAAGTCTTCGCCATCAACAAATGTGCGGAGATTAACCTGGACAGAAACCTAAGACACCAACATATCTACATCAACTCAGACAGCCAGGCTGCTCTGCTGGCACTAGAATCCCTTGAGTCAAACTCAAAACTAGTCCAGAACTGTAAAACAAACCTAAATGCACTGGCTAACTCCAACAAAGTCACACTTAGATGGGTACCAGGGCACTCCGACATTAACGGAAACGAAGAAGCAGACGAACTTGCAAGAAAGGGCGCAGACACACCCCTGGTCGGCCCAGAACCGTTCTGTGGAATCACAAAACGGGATGCATATTCTCTGCTCAGCGACTTAGAAAAAAAGAGAGCAATCGATTGGTGGAAGTTCGCTAAAGGACAAGTACACTCGAAAGCTCTAATCAAAGGGTTCAACAGCAAAATCGCTAAGGAGCTTCTGGGGCTCAAAAGGCACAAAACTTGCGCGGTGACTAGAATACTGACTGGACACTGTAAGTTGAACAAGCACATGTTTCAAATTGGCAAGAAACAAGATGCGACATGCAGGTTCTGCCAGGAGTCAGAGGAGACTGCAATGCACATTCTCTGTTCCTGTGGACCACTAATGTCAAAAAGAAGTACCTACTTAGGGCGGCATGTATTGCAACCCTATGAGGTACAGAACGTTACGGCCCAAAGCATCTGTAATTTTCTGGATGCAACGGGCATTAGTAATGAACTTTAAAGGGCCGTCACAATAGATCAATACTTGGTCGACGTGACACTCAAAGGCCCGATACCACCCCAATAATAATAATAATAATAATGTGCCACGCTCTATTGGGATCGATCTATTATCACTGACAGGACTATTGTAGCCAATAAGCCTGATATTGTGATAATAGATCGAGCGCAACGCCGGGCCGTGCTCGTTGACATTACCATCCCCCATGATGAGAATCTCGTGAAAGCCGAGAAGGACAAGTCCAGTAAGTACCTAGACTTGGCTCACGAGATAACCGCCATGTGGGATGTTGATTCGACGATCATTGTCCCGATAGTTGTTTCAGCGAACGGTCTAATAGCGAAGAGTCTCGACCAACATCTTGAGAGACTCTCGCTAGGTGGTTGGATCAAGGGCCAGATGCAGAAGGCGGTGATCTTGGACACGGCGCGGATAGTCCGCCGGTTCCTCTCTCTGCGGCCCTGACCACCGGTGGCTTGGGCCCTGCCCCGCTGCCGGCGGCATTCTAGGTTAGGTTTTTTATAATGTGTTTATATGTATTTTTTATTGTTTTGTAAGTGTTTTTATATTTTACTTTTATATTCATATTATAAATAACCTAACTTAAGAGGAAAAATAAATAAAGAGAATAATAATAAAAAACGTTCCTGTACCGACTTGTTCGACATCCGCATCCGCATAAGCTCCGCATCGATTTTATGCGGATGCGGATGCGGATGCGGATGTTGAAAATAATGCGGAAGTTCCGCGATTGCGGATGCGGATGCGGATGTTCGCAACATCCCTGGTCCAAACCGTGACGTCCAAAAATCGTGGGCTATTATAATGTACCCCATATGTTTGTTAGCCGATTTTTCGTAGTTTTCAAGTTATGATTTTTTAAGCTTTTAACTTTTCCTATGTAGGTAATATTCTCCGACCGTCCTTAGTCTGGGACCGGTCTGAAAACCAGCGCCGGGCACCTAGGCCCGGCACACGCTGAGACTGGAACCCTTTGCCTAATACAAAGATCTTCTCACTTTTGTTTTGTATATGATAACAACTGTTTTATTTTATTATGTAAGTAATTCTAACTCTATTTTATGTTCATGTATGTGGCAATAAACAATTCTTATTCTTATTCTATTCTTATTCTTATTCCTATGAAATTCCGGGGTTCCCATACAGAGTGGCTGAAAAATAACTGCATTCCGTTGCCAGGGAGGTGTTGGGATTATACTGAGCAACTTTTATTATGGGACCAACCCCGAAATCGCGAAAAAAAAATTGGCTTTTTATACATTTTGGCTAGTCCATTTTCTATGGAAGGGTAATTTTTTTTCGCGGTTTCGGGGTTGGCCCCATTGTAAAAGTTGCTCAGTATAATCCCAAAACCTCCCTGGCAACGGAAATGCAGTTATTTTTTAGCCACTCTGTATGGGAACCCCGGAATTTCATATGAAAAGTTAAAAGTAAAAAAAAATCATAACTCGATAACTACGAAAAATCGGCTAACATACATGGGGTATATTCTGATAGCCCACGACGTGAGGAATCTAAAAAAAAATTTTTGGACGTCAAGGTTTGGACCACCCTGTATATAGGCTGAATTATTATTATTATTTATAAGCGGTACGGTACCGTTATTATTTATCAATACCGCTTCGTTTTGAAGGTACTATACCTGTTGAAATATAAAGTACGGTACCGGTATAAAATTGCAGCAGGTACAACAATTTTTTATAGGTGTACAGTCAGCTGCAGAGAAAAGGTACCACCCCTGCATACAATCTTCTATGCAGGGGTGACCTGCAGCTGACTGTACCTAAACCTTCACTGACCGAGCGTAGGCGAAGGTCTCCGTTTCAGCTTGGGCAAAAATACTTTCGTTTGTTCGAATGTTCTCCTTTGCATATCACATTTCTCAAATATCTCGAGAAAATTTGTAAGCAGGTTCGGTAGTTGGATATAATTACTCGGTTTCTTTTTTTTTTTATAAGTTCTAATAGGCAGAGATTGTCATAAAGGACTTAAGCGACAGTAGGGTCTGTGGTACTTAAGACCATTGTGATTATTCGTAGTGTCCGACCGAAGATTCGGTTTCGGTTTCGGTTTCGGCCATAAAATCATGTTTCGGCCGTAGTTTCGGTTTCGGCCAAAAAACGGCCGAATCTTTCGGCCTGGCCGAAACATACGAAATAGTACTTCGTATTATGAAACTAAACTATGTGACAAAGACCAAAAGTTGGCGAGCAAGTAGGACAACAATATTTATATATACAGAAATTTGTGTTTCGGTCGGACACTAATTATTAGGTACTTACTGATTACGCTGCGCCGCGTGGAACGTGAGGTGCGTTGGGGTAAGTACATACAAATCATTCAAGAAAAAAATCCCTTTTAAGATCACTCGTGTGTCTGCCCCTAATAGACTAATTCAATTGAAATTTGGTACACATTTTTCACATATGACAAAGAGTCGGTGATCCAAAGATGGACTAGTAACGTAAATAAATAAACTTTTAACTTTGCGGCCATTTTTTTGTATCGTGTGATATATCAGATATTAAATTGTAAGATATTTACTAATAATAAGCATTGGTCACGTAAATTATTTTTAGTCTTTTTTTGCAAGTATGAATGATATAGAACATTATTTCAAGTATTTTTAAAATTAAGCCTATCCAAAGGCGACTTGGAAGATGTGTCATGGGGATCTATATTCGTTGGGTGAAAAACAAGTTTTTTTGTCTAATTATCGTTTAAAACACAATCGATCGGCAATAACGCGGGCACATAAAACAAAAAACTTCTTTTTTCACTCATAAAACTCCTTAAACCTAATAAGAGCTAAACAAAAACAAGTGCGAGTCGGACTCGCATTCTAAGGGTTCCGTATATTAAGTCCGTCTCACGCTTGACTGCACATTTCTTATAGATTTTCCTGACATATATAGGTAAAGAACTACTTTGTGTATTTTTTTTCAAAATTTTAGATCCAGTTGTTTCGGAGAAAGTGGGCGGAGAATGATCATTTTTTGCCTATTTTCATGAATAACTGCTGAACTATTAATCCTAAAATTATAAAAAAAGTTATGTTTGAGATTCTTACAATGAGCTCTTTTATTTGATATGTAACACTATATAGTTTAAAAAACATATTTTTTAATTTTTTCATTTACCCCCCCCCCCAAAAATGGTTACCGTATTTCAAATTCTCTAAAATACATTTTATTTACGTTACACGTCCATCTTTGGGTCACAAATTTACATTTGTATGCCAAATTTACATATGTGTGCCAAATTTCAACTGAATTGGTCCAGTAGTTTCGGAGAAAATAGACTGTGACAGACGGACGGACAGACAGACAGACGCACGAAGAATTATATGTATATGCACTTATCCCAACGCACCTCTCGTTCTACGCTGCGCGGGGTTCATTGCCGCTTCTACCGCCGTAAGTGTAAGTACAACTACATCATCAAGGCTACGATCGAAGATAATCAGTTCAGCACTGAAATAATAGCGGTGGAATGCCAGTATAATATTTAATTATTTATTTTAATTTTATAAATTTAATAGCAAAATAAATAGCGAATATAGGATACTCGTACAAGTAAATCTGAGATCTTAGGGGTACATCAGCCGACATATATTATTAAATTTTATTTTGTCGGCCTTAATTAAATTTCCACCCTGCCGAAACTTTATTTATTTAAATTTTTAATTGAATTGATTTTTCGCCTTATGAATAACCGTATAGAGTAGTAAATAACATTTTACATCTGACTTAATGACATCTGGGTTTATTCGGTTTAACTTTACAAAACGCGCATCTCGACAAAGCCATAATATGCAGAAAATAGTTAACAATCAAATGAATTAAATTAGAATTTAAATACGTCACGTGTGACATGAACAGACAAGGAGAGCAAGATTTAATGTATTGTTTCTCTTTCTTCTTTCAATGGAACGTTTTTACAGTTTCTGTTCCTCAAAAGAGGTCAGTGGTTAACACTATACTCAAAACGCAATCTTAAAAAAACTTGATGGGTCAATGACCTGTCCCAGTAAAGTGAGGTAGTGTGCGTGAAGTGCGCTTGTGTGTGAAATGGGGTAAATTGACAGAATCTGAAAATTTACCCACCTCTACCGTCACCTTAAATATTCACATCGAAGTTGTTTGCGACAGTGGAAGTTTGTTGAGAGCATCAAACTATACTCGTTCCCACGTCGTCGCTTTACACCTCCGATATACGAACGCGGTCTTAAAAGTGTGGAAGTGAATCATTTTTCACCTAAAGTTTTCCGATTCCCAACGAGTCATTTTGAATTTTTACTCGTTTTCAGCTTGCATCCCGGAGCACGGGAAGGAAACTTTTAGACTAAATGGGCTGGAGGGAAATTGAGACACCGCAAGATGAGTGGGTATCTGACGGTACTCTAAGTAAACACGCTGGATTTTTGCTACAGCTCAGCGTTTCCAAGAATATTTTCTCTTCGAGTTTTAGCTGAAAACCTTGAGTTCGGTACAAATACCTATACCTATACGAGAGCAAATGATGTTTCGACACCTATATATCATTTATTTGGATACATCATTCAGAAATATAAATTTAACAACACAAAATGAATATCCCCATGCTTTTATACACATCAGCCGTGTGAGGCGATACGATCAGAAAAAAGTTCACCGGGGGAATTCCGCCGCGAGAAATTTCGTGGGTGATCCCAAAAGGGCACCATCCCCTGCTTTGAGACACGTTGCTAGGGGCAACGCGTGTCTGTCCCGGCCCTACTGTGTGTAGCCCACATTGTGTGATAGAGAATAGACTAAACAGACAATATCTAACTGCGTTTTAATTATGCTAGCTGTTGACATCACTTGAATCATTCGGGGCTCAAGACTGATTTATGGGAGCGAGAACAAAAAATAAAAATATTCATCATTAGCTTCATATTAAGGTAGAATAAAACTAAAAGGAGCGTGGATGAGACATGACTGCATACGAGCAGTTATTTATTCAAATGTTCAGTTTTACGAGACGGATTTTAACGTCCTGGTTTATTTAAGGCATCATAAACATGAAAGGCAATTTTATGGAAACTAATGTATGTGTGTGAGTTAGCGTTAAGCACTTTAAAATATTTAAATTGCTTGGTAAACGTGATTATATTTCATATGGCTACAGAGCAATACATTATTGCTACAATGATTATTGTTAAGCATAATGCATTTTTTACATGTATTGTACTCTAAATACAATAACATGCTCATGCTTCCCGCCATACTCTTACATTCACGTACATAAATGACAAAAGACTTGGTTACAGAAACAAGCTATTTGACCTTTTGCTAACTGACATAATAGCGGCCGCAGACACATTTTTACTTCAAAGGATAAACATCCTAATTGTTCAAAAGTATTTCAATAATTGCAGCGTTTTTCCTTTGGATGACTGATCGCAATAAATACGCAGGTGCTAATCAAAACAACAGTTCTGTTTGAAATGTTAACGCAATTAAATGAATTGTTAATGCGAAGTTATTCCATTTATACGACGGTATATATTTTGCTTTTGTACTTATGCTAGGTACTACATATAACAAAAACAATGGCATTTGCCTAGAATTTACTAGCAGTTATAAAGCAGTTTTAAACTGCTTCATGAGCTATGACCGAGCGTTTTTAATAGTATATTTATGTACAGATAATGCATTAGTATTTTAAGTATTTATTCATAAGGTACCTATTGTGAGGCAGCTGATAATAATTTCGAACCTATATCGAATGCTAGTAGTAATCAATATGCACATATCAAGTAAGTCGCCTATCTCCTCTAGAACTGTATCCTTTTATGGTACCTACTAGATTTTTTACTGCAAATCGCTTCAGTGAGAGCTGCGTATAAAAATCGGGTGGGATCTCCATAATAATATACCGTGTTATAAGTGTTTATTGGTATTTAAAACACTAGGTAAGTCAATACTAACAATTATTTTTGCAAAACTGTTTTCCAAAAAGAGAATATGTATTTGTCAATTTACAGATGATAAGGGATGATAAGTCGACACTATTTAAACCGATGTGAAAAAAAACAGTTTAACCTTTTACATCTATTTTTAAACCCCAAATAGGTGTATACCCTGACCACCCTTAATCATAATTTCGTCAATACCCTTAAACATCGCTAGTAACACAATTCACCACCACAATACGCTGGAAATGTTTATATCACATCTAAAAGTATAATGCCCCCGCGTAGACCATGATATTTTTCAAAAGATCTCTATGAATTATTTATTTCTCACTTAGACACACCATTACAATTATTTCTTTTTCTACAGAAACGAGTCATGAATAATAAGTGGCCGGACTCGGAACCGTCGAATGCGGCGAAATAAGTTCTGTCCTAATTTGAATCATACTTGAATCGTCTGGCAGACTTAAGATCAGCGAAGCCTGACTGAAAATGTTTTCGTTGTAGAATTTACATAACTACGTAGTTGTGAATGATAGGCAGCAAAATTGTACAGACTTAAAAATAATTAGTGCATGTAGGTAATAATGTTAAATTAAGATAGACTTATGCTCTTAGAATATTCAAAGTGCCTATAAAAATACAGAGAAAGACACGACCGACAGCCAGAATAATTGGTTCGCTTTCATAAGTCGGATATTATAAACTTTACAAACAAGCTAAGTACGAGAAGATTACAAATAAAGGTAAACTTAGAAAGAATGCTCGTTAAATAAAATAAAAAAATACTTAACAAATTCTATAAGTAAGATTATAAGCATTTTGACGAATGTGCATTGTACAGACTTCTACACAAATTCTCAATCGATTCGAATACGAACGCGCGCGAAGCACCTTTACCGTCGCTTCCACGTATCTATTTCATAACGATCGTAAATTGCTTCATCACGTCGCATTCTCAGCACCCAAAGATCGATTCCAACCTGCCTACCTGCGAGTTCAAACCTTCCAACCGCACAACCCAGCGAAGAATCGGAACGTAAACACAGGAGGTTAACGACCGGAGTTCAACTTGACACATTTCTGGGCGGCCCAATTGTGCGGGATGGCCGCGGCTTGCACAACGGGAAGACGCTTGCGAAGGGCTTACTCGACGGCGAATTCACTTTTTAAAAGTAATAAATGCCACAGCCCTGTTTATGACCGAATGCGGTACGGTGGCTTTATTCACACATGGTCATGGTTTGTCTTTAAAAATTGTTTCACGAGTTTCATATATATAATTGTTGTTGTTACATACTCTAGTCCAATTACATAAATAGAAAACTATCTCAGAATCGAGACCTAGACAGTCATGTGGAAATAAACATTTTTTGTCTTCTATTAGATCTAAATTGCAATTTTCACATACAGTTTTAAGACGTTCATGATTCTTTTAAATAGAATGTTTCCCTACGAACGTAATTGGAATATCCTGGACTTTCTACCACAAGTGTTTGATAAATTTCCGATCAGAAAGTTACAGGGTCCGTAGCGCGTAATATGGTTCCAACCCTTTGATGCTTTGATCTTTGTAGAAACGTTATGATGAGATTTTTGATGCATTGTTATGGTCGAATACTCGTACCTACATATGTTGATGGACGTTAGTGTCAAAGTACCCTTTCTAGTAAAATAATTATCTTAATGGTAAAAAAAATGTAGACGGTCACAAGATAGTTAACGGGGTAAAGGGTTGGCTATCGGAATGCTGAGGATAGAAATGGAATGGATACAGTTTCTTTTGGATTGTGCTTGCGTCACAGGGGGATGCAACAAAAAATGCAGGTAGGGGCCCGAGCAACGACCCCTAGGATTTTAATGGTGACGTCATCAAACAAAGATGGCTTCGCGTCGTGGGACTTCAAATTCAACTATGTGAACTAGGCTAGGATACATCTAGGTTAAAGTATCTAGTGTGTGAAATTAAGCAGGTTTTTCCCAATTATAACTTGTTTTGTTTGGTTAGTGAGTCGTTGGTTTTTCTTGTGGTTTTAACTTAACATAACTTACGGAACTAACAAGGATAAGCCATCCAAATTTGAGACATTCGCGGTTTTGAATTTCCAAGCTACGTTCCAAGAATCCTTCTGACTGAGCACGCATGCGCGTCCAAATTTGATGTTATTTTTTGCTTTCCTTTAAGTGTAACTATACAATTTGCACTAGCTCGGAGTCATTGACCTCTCGCCAGCTGTTTACTATTGTAACTCGCATGCGCATTGGGAAGACGAGTTACGAAGGCATCATACCGGTACACTCTTTTATTCGATCCGTAACAAAAGAGCCGTGAATAATGACATCATTATTTTCTACACAAGCAATCGCGATAATGAGGACGACGACCAAACGATAGTTGTAAAAGTCTACATAGTCACGCGAATCAAGATCAAGCATCCATCACTGCCAAATAAACGCTGCTTATAGACACAACTATGCTTGGTTATACGGAGGTTTTAAAGAACACGTAGCTTCATTGAAGATTATTTTTATACGAATGTTTCAATAGAATATTAAGCAGACTTAGCCCGCGTATTGAATTCTAGATGTATACATAGTTAAAGTAAGGGCGTGGGCCATGAGGAAGAATAAATTTAGAAGTGTATAGTAGCTTCACAAACCCACAACAGCTGTGCATGGGCCCAACACATGCGTGCACCCCTGTGTCACACACACATGAAGGGAAATAAACGTAGACCCAACGTAAACACGCGCAGGTTATGTGTACCAGATGCCCCTATAGAGAGAGATGAACATATAAACGAATGGTGGGAGAGACAAGATAAGGTAACCACGCTAGTCGTGTTTCGGTTTGACAACGTGCAGGGAGCTATTAATTAAGCATTGTCGAAAGAAGGTCGAGAAATAAAAGGATGGAAAACTTATAAATTATCATGATAAAAATGGTGTATATAATCTTTAGGTACATATTTAACATGGTGCTAGTATTCAGGGCATTGATGGTATTGACGTAGCGTACATTGCTCCTAAGCGTAGATAAACAGTTGTAAGAAAGATAAACACAGGCCAGTCGAGGCCGTTTGTTAATTAACATACAGATAGTTTAATAAAAGGCAGGAAGCGGGCAACGAGGGGAGGAGGCGATGAAGCGGTAAAAATAGACGGGGGCGACACGACTCACGACAGACGCGGGATCGATCGCCGATGCGACTGCACCGGCCGACAATCAATAATAGATGCCACGGACGTTCCCGCACGCCATTTCACTTTTCAATTAGGACTCAATTTTGGATTAGTCTGACTAGGCGTGCAAGTCACCTGCATACTCTTCTTTTTTTGAACCTTACGTTCGTAAGAAAAAGATAATATTATATGAATGTTCCACTTATTTCAGTGACACAATTTGATGGGCCAAGGATTGAGAAGTGGTATTGTGACGATACTGTTGGTTCATATAAAAAAATATGGCAGGTAAGAAGATTTATTTTGTACGCCAAATTTCTTTCACACACATTTTTAAAATACTAGTTGCAATAATGCCAATAATGCAACTTAATATAAGAATAGAATAAGAACAGGTATATACTTCAGAATTGATTCAACCGTCATTTGGTATAATACAAGTTTTAAATTCCTACGTACATAAGTAGTAGTTTTACGTATCGACATAATATTTGGTTGACTACAAATAAATAACAGGTAACCAGAACCCTTTGTTACCTTGATAAGACAAGTAGGTAATGAAAACCTTAAAGAAACTTAAACTCAGTTGCAAGTAAAGTTATAGTCATTGGCTTCGAAATAACTCTCTTATCGGATCAGATAATGTCAATATAAAGACTCTCATGTCATGTTTATGGTATGAACCTAGAGATCCGGTTGTGTTTTGTTTCGAAACTAAAGGATAAAACTATCTCCATGATCTCCATATACAATATCAAACTTTTCTTTTTATGTTTCATTCCGTGTTCTATTATTATATTACCTTGGGCCTCCGTGGGAAACAATAACATTGGTCCTTAAGATAAAATATTTGGGTCACCCCAAGACCTTTCTGACACAAATACTGATTTCCTTGACCTGAGTAACATTTAAGCGAGTTTCACGTAAACTGGAAATAAATATGTTAGTTGTACAACGTTTTAAATTAATTAAAATGGAAGCCGTAAGTAATTGCGGATGTGGCTTGGCGTCCCGTGGGGACATTCGGCGCAGCTGATATACTTATAACGCAGCCAGACGACATTGGGGCAGGTCAGGCACAGGCACTCCACCGTAAACCCTAAAGCACTAGGGGAGTATGTAGGTCATGAAGGGAACAACGAACGGCCGCCAGCCGGAAAGCAAATTCTCTTTTTACTTTTTTTATTGCACTCAAAGCCAGTGCAGCGTGAAGCGGTTTATCGGTGAAAATTGGGTGGGGTCAGTTAAGTGCAGTGCACCTGCTGATAAGACTGATAATAACATGGATGTACTGTCTTTTTGCGCAACAATATTTAGGGTCGTCTGGAAGATAAATTAATAAAGTTGATACCTTCACATAACTTAAGTACCCAATCGATCCGTAAATATTTAAACTCGGCGATATGTTATTTGATCGGTGGATTCTTTTTCTACTGCCATGGGATCTTGATTACAGAAAGTTAAAAAAAGTTTTTTTTTTCTGTAATCGACGGGTTGGAATCGGTGGGAACGCCGCAGGAGTCCCACCGCAAGCATTATGGCGCATCTCACTTCGCTCAAGCAAAACCACGTCTAGACGCCGTTCCGTATAATTTAACACTTCCATTATAAACGAACCTGGGTATTCATTTTACTTTCGTTTTATTAATAATCGAATAAATAAACATTCAATGGATCCGCACGCTTTTGTTCATAATTCTTTCATACCTTTCGTGTCGCGCGACGGGTGGTCCCTAAAATCGATGATCGAATCGAGGGAATTTACTATTTACAGCGCTGCAAATGGTGTTGCAAATGATTCACCTACTCTTTGCTTTTCCAATTCTCGAATATGTTTTACAGTTTCGTTTTGGTCAGCGTCGGCTGTTAGTGAGTCAGCAGTAGGTATTCGAGGCAGCAACCCTTTGTTATCGCAGTGTAAACGACCACGGCGGACGGTCGGCGCGTCCTTCAGCCGATGAGACCTTGGATGGATTTAGACGGGGTTCGATGGACTCGCCGCTTGTCATTCGATTTGCTATCCTCGTAGACTGCGTTATCTGCAGATAAAACAAAAGCTATATAATTGATGCCTCACGTTCGTTTTTCAAAATTCAGCGAACTTTGAAATGCCATAAGTTTCGGGAGCCTGATTCGGGAGGTCGTCCACCGCGGGAACCTTGGCCGATTTTAAACGCAAGTTCAACGATCGATGTCCGATTCACCATCGTTTTATAACTTTCCCCGGCGATAAAGTTTACGTCTGAACTTTGTTTCTTCATGACCTGGCGTGGATATAAATACACTGGCCAGATGCTCTGTAAAATGTAACGATATATCTTTTATAGTGTAAAAATACTTCTCCAGCTTGCTTTAGTGCCAGTAATAGGTTAAAAGTGTTTCATTATTTAAATAAGGCGAATTAGCAAGATTCCTTTTTGTAGCAAGTTGGTGTTTAAGTGAAATATGCTCTGACCAAGTTAATTTATGAAGTTTCTGTGGGAATGTTGACTGAGGTATGGAATTTATGTGACATCGCCAGACCTTGGCCGAATTCAGTTAGGGTCAACGGCATAGCGTCGCTTTCTCCGCGACGCGCGTGCATCGCACTCTAAGTAATTTGTTTTGATAATAATTATTACTCGTGTTTTAACATTTTTTGCAAAAATAATTAGCTTATTTTAATGCTTTAAGACGCTTTTTAGGGTTCCGTACCCTAAGGGTAAAAACGGGACCCTATTACTAAGACTCCGCTGTCCGTCCGTCCGTCCGTCCGTCCGTCCGTCCGTCCGTCCGTCCGTCCGTCCGTCCGTCTGTCACCAGGCTGTATCTCACGAACCGTGATAGCTAGACAGTTGAAATTTTCACAGATGATGTATTTCTGTTGCCGCTATAACAACAAATGCTAAAAACAATAAAATAAAGATTTAAGTCGGGCTCCCACATACAACAAACGTGATTTTTGACCGAAGTTAAGCAACGTCGGGTGGGGTCGGTACTTGGATGGGTGACCGTTTTTTTGCTTGTTTTGCTCTATTTTTTGTTGATGGTGCGGAACCCTCCGTGCGCGAGTCCGACTCGCACCTGGCCGGTTTTTTTTTAATTACATTCTATTGTTGCACGAAAGTTCCATGAAAGAGTTACCACCAGAGCCGACCAGGCACTTCAAAAGAGTCTTGTAAGTTTCTTAAATGTAACTTAGTTCTAGAAAAATTCATAAAAACACCTATTGATGCTGGTATTCTTAAAAAAAATGTTAGGTTAGGTTAGTCATTATACCGCCTGTTGTCTACCTCTACATATAATTTAATCAATTGTTTTTCTTTAAGACGTATCTTTTTACTGCATGAGGTGTGCCAATTAAGAGTATTCTATCTATCTAACCTTTATAGCAATGTTATCATTTAATAGTTTAAAATATGCATGCAGCATAGACTAGGAATCCTCTAGACGGAGTTTAGAGCAATTATTTCATGAAACCGATGCTGCCAAAAATACGGGGGTGCGGGGGGACGAGGTGAGCGAATCCCGTGCCGTGATTGGTCCGTTCCAAAACACGGACCAATCACGGCACGGGATTGATTCGAAGATGGAGTAAAACTACCGTATAAGTGGCAGAGGGGGTAGCGTTACTAATATGCTCAGTCTAGAGGATGTCTTGTCTGTGGCATGCAGTCATTTAATCCAAGTTTGATATAAATTGACCCATAGAGGTAAGTATGTATTATATGTCTGCCGATAATATAGTTGGAAGTTAGTTCGTGTCTGCAAACAAACACTCGATATATCTCGACCACAAGTACTGCATATTTGCTCAGCGCAATTGATTCGGCAAATAACGCTTAAAATATATACACACACATGCTTTACATGTACAGTGATGCTTTTTCGAGGAAGCGGAGGGAAATCGAGTCAATGAACTCTAAAGAAAAACATACGTAGGTAGTGGAAACATGCGTATGTATGAAGCGAGAAGTTACATATACAATTTGTATTGTAGTCTTTGGCGAATTTGTTTGTGGAAAATATATAAACATTATGTACATACATGAAAAGAATATAGGGATTATACTTTCTAATTACTCATACATGTACAGTATTCGCAGCCCTAATAGAAATAGAAATTTATTTGCTAGAAATGTGGTAGGTACAGAAATTAGGTAGTAACATGCAATTTAGCGAGTTCAGCACATTTCGCCAATAATCTAGGCATGCAAATTATGTTTTGTTTTAACCTATATTGTACTATACATTATTTACAAACTATTTACATAATATCATAAACTCACCATCGCATTACAGTGGCAAATATAAATCACTAATATAAATCTTGATAAAATATAACAAATACCGAAATCTAAAAACGGAATTAGTAAGGCAAAAATTCCGGTGATGGTTATTCAGGACTACTTTGACCACCAAAGACTGAGTAAAGGAACTTACTATACGAAATTACTTATTAGACTCATCTGGTACGGGTATGATAAGCATTAAGCGTACTTGTCCACGTAACCGCGTGATGACTACAGTGTCCGTCTCTTTACATCGTGCGGTGCTAAAATGTGACAATTATTTTATCACGTGAATAAAGCTATCCATAATAAACTTGTTTCAGGAGAAGAATGACAACTGTTACACTTTAAATATATTTTTCAAATATTTTTGGAAGATTAACAGTCCACATCCCAATCCATCTCATCCTTATCCATTACACTTACCAAGGTTACCGTTTTTTTTTTACCAAGGTTACCGTTATCAGGGGCTCTGCATATTTGACTAAGTAACTGCGGTTCCCTTGGACCCTTTTATCGTTCGAAAAACATGATAACGCGGAAGGAGTGCCCTTCGAATGCTATCTGAGGGCCTACCGCGAACCACGTTCGATGTGTTGTCTCCCTGTCACACTTATGTACAAATTTAAAAGTGCGTCAGAGAGGCAACACGTCGAACGTGGTTCGCGGTAGGCCCTCTGTTTTGTTACGTTGAATCCGTCTAAATAGCGGTTAGACAGGACATTTAAGACCCTTTTTTGCTTCACTTGGATCATATCTTTCCCATAGGCAACTCTTGATGGAGTTTTAACTACTTACTTTTTTTATTTCTTAATAAACGGACTTATAAATAATATAATATCGCAAAGAAACCGGAGTAATCCAAATCCAATAAGTTTAGTTTTCCATTTAGGTCAGACGGCATTTTCTTTTGTGAGATCGGGTAGCTCAGTGTTCGAAGCTTCTCTGGTGAGCCGTGACAAAAGAATGCTGATGATGATGCTGATAATGAACTGAAGGCATCTACTCACCTAACAACAAATTGCATGCGATTTTTGATACATTGTGGCTTTTGATCGATCAACATGCATTCATTGAACCTGCTTACTTGCTAATGTCTCCAAAATCGCATACAATTTATAGGTTTTTATTTTTTTTGCAAGATGAGTAGCCTTTATAACTAATTAGTTTGAACACTCACAGTGAAATAAATCGCCATATAACGAGTATTTGTCATCAATCTTGGGCTTAATGATGCAGAAGCAAATATTGGGAAGGTTAAAATGACATAGACGAAGCCAATTGATTCAATAAGTACCTAAATATTTACTTTGAGAAGAGGGTTTTCCATCAAAAAGTGAAGCGAATGAAAGTGGATATTAAATAACCACAAATAATTTTGTAATTTAACAAGGCGTTCAAGGTGTACCTACTTCAATCTTGAACCTTTAGTAGAATCATATTGGCTTGCTTTAAAAGTCTGAGATTACATATGAACAGGTATAAAAAGAGTTATTTATAGTAGATAATATAATATCTTTTTTAAAAAAAGGGAACCGCCTTCAAAAAACCAACCCACTGAAAAGTACAAAATAATTTTTATATGGCACCCCTTTACGTGTCCAGTCCCTATCTGCGTAAAGCATTTTTTTGCCAAAAAGTAATTAATACGTAATAATAAGAAAATTAATAATCATCCGGGTAATTACTTAGTTTTTGAAGTCGGTGCCAAACCAAAATTTTTGAGAACCGATATTTTAGACAACGAAGAACGCTGTACTTACTTGCATTATAAAGACATACTTAGTTTACTCATTAATTTAGTTCTTGTAGGTACTAATACGTACTCGTATTGTTTTTCTGATTGGTAATAAAGACTGTTTTTGTTGGTTTGGCACCGCCTTCAAAAACTAAGTAATTACCCGGATGATTATTAATTTTCTTACTATTACGTATTAATTACTTTTTGGCAAAAAATTGCTTTACGCAGATAGGGACTGGACACGTAAAGGGGTGCCATATAAAAATTATTTTGTACTTTTCAGTGGGTTGGTTTTTTGAAGGCGGTTCCCTTTTTTTAAAAAAGATATTATATTAAGTTATTTTATTTTGGTTATATTTTTGTTTATTTTTATTTTTTTAATTATTTTTTATTAATTTTATTTTATTTTTTACTTTTTAGTGATAGGGAGATACTTTATTTATTTTAGGTTTTGGGCTAAAATACTACTTTGTTAGGCTCTCCATTTAGTCTACTAATGTTGGTGATGGCCTAACTCAATGATAATCGCGACACAACATAATATGACGTTTTGGTGCTAAACGATTTGTATGTATATTGCTCCCACTTCCACTCCCATTCCCAGTCCCAGTCCGAGTCCGACACCCACTTCCACTATTTTATCTAAATCGGTTTTAGCAACATAAATTTGTTGGTAGGTATACCGATAGCATGGCCACCTACCGGGTCCAATTGGTTTTTCAAACCATCCATGAACTGTACACTAAAACCTTCTCCAGAATGTAACAAACACTTTTCTGAAAACCGCATCAAAATCGGTTCAGCCAAACGCGAGATAATCACGAAGAAACATACACACATACATACGTACATACATACGGGTCAAACTGAGAACGTCCTTTTTTTAAAGGCAGTTAGAAAAAAGTTCATCGACCCACCTAGTGGAACTCCGCAACATAGGCACACGACGACAAGTCGGTTAACCAAAACAAAGTGTGCCTATGTTGCACCAAACCTAAGTTCCACTAGGTACAGCAAGGGTTCAGCATCAGCTCTATCTTGGGTACTGCTCTCCCAAGTGCTCATCAAGATGTGACAGATTACCAAAATA
The DNA here is from genome assembly GCF_948474715.1 of Cydia amplana. NCBI lineage: Eukaryota > Metazoa > Arthropoda > Insecta > Lepidoptera > Tortricidae > Cydia > Cydia amplana. The sequence goes on along the minus strand of NC_086074.1, from coordinate 7,543,155 downwards.
GCGTGGGCCTATGTTGCACCAAACCTGAGTTCCACTAGGTACAGCAAGGGTTCAGCATCAGCTCTATCTTGGGTACTGCTCTCCCAAGTGCTCATCAAGATGTGACGGATGACCAAAATAGTGTGGGCCTATGTTGCACCAAACCTGAGTTCCACTAGGTACAGCCAGGGTTCAGCATCAGCTCTATCTTGGGTACTGCTCTCCCAAGTGCTGATCATGATGTGATGGATGACTAAAATAGCGTGGGCCTATGTTGCACCAAACCTGAGTTCCACTAGGTACAACCAGGGTTCAGCATCAGCTCTATCTTGGGTACTGCTCTCCCAAGTGCTCATCAAGATGTGACGGATGACCAAAATAGCGTGGGCCTATGTTGCACCAAACTTGAGTTCCACTAGGTACAGCCAGGGTGAACCCTGCCAGCCAGTGTGGTTTGGTGCATCAGCTCTATCTTGGGTACTGCTCTCCCAAGTGCTCATCAAGATGTGACGGATGGCCAAAATAGCGTTGGCCTATGTTGCACCAAACCTGAGTTCCACTAGGTACATCCAGGGTTCAGCATCAGCTCTATCTTGGGTACTGCTCTCCCAAGTGCTCATCAAGGCGTGTCGGATGACCAAAACAGCGTGAGCCTATGTTGCACCAAACCTGAGTTCCACTAGCTACAGCCAGGGTTCAGCATCAGCTCAGATCTATGTATACTAAAACCTTCTCCAGAATGTAAGAAACACTTTTCTGAAAACCGCATCAAAATCGGTTCAGCCAAACGCGAGATAATCGCGAACAAATATACATACATACATACATACATACATACATACATACATACATACGGGTCAAACTGAGAACCTCCTTTTTTTTTGAAGGCGGTTAAAAAGGTGTAAAGTCCAAGAAAAGTTCGTGCCTCGAATTCGACAGCCGAAGTAGATGTTTTTGTGCGGTTCCGAAAACTATGGTTAAATAAAATCTATCAATTTGCTTGATAAAATGAGTGACGATCGCCGTCGCATTACTGCCGCGATTATGACGTTCAATCTGTCACTCATTTTTGACAGTTACAGCGGCGGCGGCATCGACGCCGCAGCAGTAATGTCGCAACAGTTAAGTAATGCAGCTGCAGTTGCCATCCGAACGTCAAATCACTACATAGTATAAAACAAAGTCGTATCCCGCTGACTGTCTGTCTGTATGTATGCTTAGATCTTTAAAACTAGGCAACGGATTTTGATGCGGTTTTTTTTAATAGATAGGTAGAGTGATTTAAGAGGAAGGTTTATGTATAATTTATTAACCCGTGCTAAGCCGGAGCGGGTCGCTAGTTTAGATATATTTTACAATTGTCCTGTGAACAACAGAACAGGCAAAGAGCAAGTTTATTACAGAACATAACGAACATTTATAAAACTTGATAAAACAAACCAAATAAACACAATAAAAGTATGATGGAATATGCCAGTAGAAAAGGACAGATTCATAGCCATGTTTACCGCTATATATATGTTTCATTGTGTTTTTATTGCCTCGGAAGATTACATCAATGTGGGATGGACGTAAATGTCAAGGATTCCTTACCAGTTCTGAACTGAATGCTAAATCCATGGTGTAAAGCCATGTTCAATTATTTTAAATTAACCTTTTATGCTGGCATGCTTCATTTAAATTTTAAAGTCACTGGAATAAAGCGCGATATATCAATACGTTAATGATTCGAAAACTGTCTTATTGAGTTGTGAAATCAACGAAAAAAAGGTATAATACATGCGGCGCGTAGTCGGGCATACAAATGTCCGAATAAATGTCATTTAACAAGTAGCGAGCTGGAAGCATTGTAAGTACTTTACCAGGAAAAAAGCGTTCAAACTCATAATGATGATGTTAAAACTCCCAATTTAAAGGAAGCTTTTTTTCTTGTTAAACCATTAAAAGATCATACATATACCCGGCATACCTACGGATAGATTGTAAATTAATTGCAATAATATGTAGTTAAAATTGAGAAAAAAACAGTGACATGCTTCTCAATTTGGTTGCGTGGTAAACAAATGTCAAACAACATTGAAGTGACCTTCAAGAAACAATGTAAGTTAGGTATACACCTTAACCAAAACCCTATAAAGGTTATGTCTTGATGTGAATCTTGCCATTGAACCTTTGATGTTCAGAATAAAGTTCATAAACAATTAAGCCAATGTCCTCGAGGTTATGTTATGATTATGGCATTATTGCATACCTGCTCTCGAAGTTTTCCTGTTTTTGCTACGTGAGAAAACTATGACCTACTTACATCGGTTATTTTGTAGTCTCATGAACGTAAGACATATAGGATAGGGCTACTTTTACTAATAAGTTATAAGCTAAGCTTCATACGACATCTTGATTTGAGGAAGTTTGACGTAATGTATGTGTCTTTTTCTTTGGCATGCATGCCTAAATGGCCTGACGAGACGGATATGCATCATGAACTTTCGTTAGGTGCGTCTAAGTTTGGGCTGGTTCCTTTTTACAAGCTTTTATTTACTTTCGCCTGTCCCATTGTCTGTCAGTCTGTAATTAAATCTTGCAAGTTAAATTTGATCCACTTCCCGGTTTCCGATTGAGCTGAAATTTTGCATGCATGTATAAATCGGATCACAATGCAATATTATGGTACCATCGAGCTGATCTGATGATGGAGACAGGAGGTGGCCATAGGAACTCTGAGACGAAACAACGCAACCTAATTGTGTTAGGGGTTTTTAGAATTGTCTCGATGAGTATTAGTTGTCTGTCGTAAGAAAAGTACAGTCAGCGATAAAAGCTTGTGCCAAAAATGAAAATTTTGCCAAAAACTTATTTATTACTTACTTAAAACTTTCTTGTGTTCTTATTATTTCGTTAGTTCTTATTCGTAACTTAAATATTAAAGATAGCAATGTAATACAACAACCCCCCATCATAGAAGGTAGCATCCTATAGAAGTGGTCTACGATTGCCTCCGTGAGGGACAAAACATAATTATAAATTCGACCAATCATAGCGTCGCAAATTGGTGGAATTTGTTTGTTATGGTCGTTATGGTGGGCAACAAATGAATTCGACCAATCACGGTGGTCAATTTACGGTGGGGAATAAAACAAGATGTGAGACTGTGACAAGGACAAACAATAATAGCGCTTTCGCTGCTACTCCTACTGAAAGATACATAAGACTATCCCGTTCTGTCAGTTATCTCCACCACTCATGCCCAATCCAGTTATACTAGATTCATGCCCCCCATAAATGTAACTCTAACCAAGCTCTAACTACGAATCGTCAGTGTACTTAAATATTTCTTACGATGAACGACAAAGTGCTTAAAACAGGTTGAATGTAGTGTAGTAGTTAATTTACATAATCTTCCCACATAAAATATATTATACCTACTTAGTATTTTTATTTCAACAACATACTTTTTAGGATTCCATGTTTCAATTATTTCATTTTTTCTCTACACGTTTTTAAAATCGATTTTGATTCTTTAGTAAGGAGTAAGGACTAAGAAAAGAGAATCGTACACAAGTCATGAGTATAAGACCTAGGTATAGTTGTATACAGGGTGCCCGGTAATTAGTGGATAACCTTCTAACCATCGACAGAGCACCTTAGGCTGGTCCAAAAAATGCACTTATAGGTCTAGTAAAAGTTTCGTGGTTTTCGAGATAATCGAACTTTTCTGTCTTATTTAATTGGAGCTAGCCATTAAAAAAGACAGAAAAGTTCGATTATCTAGAAAACCACGAAACTTTTACTAGACCTATAAGTGCATTTTCTGGACCAGCCTAAGGTGCTCTGTCGGTGGTTAGAAGGTTATCCACTAATTACCGGGCACCCTGTATAAGACCTAGGTATAGTTGGACAAATGAATACTTAAATACAGAGATCTTCATACAAGTTTTAGAATCACAAAAACCAAACATTTAAGCATTCTACAAAGGCATTATTTGGGACGAAACGTTGCTCCGCAAAATAAGCACATTGACAATAAGTTATTATCTAAGAAAATTGTATGCTATTAAGAAGCGTAAACTCCAGTGTAACTTATTTTCTAATTACCTGTACTGTGTAATTACGTTCTAAATGTGTGTCCGTCTCTTTCGGTCACGTGGTGTTAAAAAGTGACACTTACGTGGATAAAGCCATCCATACTTCGCTTACTGCTACGGAACCCTCAGCTCCAACAAGTTTCACTCACTTAACATTGTTCTAATACCTCGAGCCTACGTGTTCGAGACGCAACGCAGTTCTCCGTAGTTTCTGTAGTTAGTGCGACATTAAATTTAATGTTTCATTTTATGGAGGTTTTATTTTGGTTTACGTGACTTTATGGTGCCCATGTAAGGCAGATCAAAGCGAACTACACCGGAAGCTTTGGAGGTCGAATGATTGAGCTTTTGTTTACTTCCTGTTTTGTGTAAACAATCATTAGTTTTAATTTAAAGAAGAAACATACGTTTAAGTTCGCTTGAATAACAGGATTGTACGTAAGTTTAGTGTGTTAGTTGCCAGAAATGTTCATTTCCACTTGCATATTCATGTATGTACTTAACTGAAATCTTTATTGATAACTACTATGACGCATATTTAGGTTGAGTTCGTCCAATATCATCATAATTGATCAATTACATAAAGAAAAGTGTTACAAAACTTCATTTTATGGAATTACCTAATGTTTAATAAGTAAGGTGCATAAATACACCTTGCATTGACAACTCTGATCGCAGTATAATTTTTAAAATGGCAAATATCTATAAAGCCAGACGCATCTTGCTTACTGTCACTACAGTAGAAAGTGCTTCTAATTTAGTGGATATTTGCCATTCTCATAATTATCCTGCTTTCTAAGTTACCCAAATACACCTTATGTACTTACTTACATAATAAACTAACAAAAACCTGCAACAAAGCCACTGCCCAACACAACGCAGAACATAAAATAAACGTATACTTCCATTTTATAGAATAAATGCATTTGTTTGTCGGCGAACTGAAAGCAGAAAGGAAAACAGATTTTGCATAACCTAGGGCATAAAAATATAAGCTGTCCGGAGCATGCGCCATTCCATTATTCTCTAAGTCGTAACACCAACGTAACAAAAGGCCATTGTTACTTTCCTTTCGTTTTAATTGATTTTCAGTTTCAGTTTTACACTTATGTTGGTCAGGTTATAAAGTTGTATGGTTTTGGTTCGGGTATGATTTGTTTTTTTATAAATTGTAAAACTTGGATCGTTTTAAATTGTAGTAGGTAGTCATTAAGTAAAACATTTTATTGATAACAATTACAATTCAATGCACTGTCCTTCGTATGTCATCTTTAACTTTTGCCACCGATCAATATTCATCAGTGAATTTAAATACAAATGAAAACAAAGGTTCTATTTTCAAACTGAACACTATAAAATCACAAAATTATTTTCTTTCTTTTTACAAAATAATTATGTAGTTACATAATGTACCTACCGTAACACTCGTAAACGTTGTTCTACAAAGAGTAACTGCGGTTTGGATGGAAGCATTGACGTATAATATCTAAGGACGGGCTAATGGGGCACTAAAAATCGTACTAGTTCAGCGGTGCTACCCACGAATTCCAGCCAATCGTGCAGTCTAACGCGGCTAGTTGCGACCAAACCACCACCAGTAGTTGGATAGCGCGCGTAATGCGAACTCGTTAACCAATGGCGCGCGTGATGCGAACTCATCAACCAATCGCGTTGTAGCGATTTCACACCGCTGTACTGGCCCCTGTAATGCCTCATTTTTATTGCCTGTAAAGCCAGTCCCTAGATATCTATGTCAATGGATGGAAGCTATTCAACCCGTCATCGAAAGTCTACATTCTAGCTTAATGTTTGGTAGGTACTAAAATGACGATCATCTAGATCAGGGATGTTGCGAATATCCGCATCCGCAACCGCGGAACTTCCGCATTATTTTCAACATCCGCATCTGCATCCGCATTCGCATAAAATCGATGCGGATTTAATGCGGATGCGGATGTGGAACAGGTCGGTACAGGAACGTCTTAGCATCGGCGTAAGTGCTAGATTGCTAGGTAATTTAGTAATTAGCCAAAAAACCTATTAGAAATTAGCAGTCAAGCGTGAGTGGGACTTAATGTACCCCTTGGAACGCGAGTCCGACTCGCACTTGGCCGGTTTTTTGAAATAAAAATTACTAAAATGTAATATTTGACGTTTTTTATGTAAGTACCTATCTTGACATCCGCATCCGCGGATGTGAGCTTTTAAAAATCCGCATCCACATCCGCATCGCATAGGTAAGTATTCGAAAGATATTACACATGTAAACGATGGAAATGTCTAACTAGGTACTTATTTCATGCAGGAGGGAATAGTGGCGCTCCTTGTTATCGATTTGGGCGGAAACACCTCACCCCTAGCTAGTTAATTTGATTTAGAGTTTTTACTACCTACTTAGCAAGTTAACAATAGGTGTCCATATGTGAAAATTTACGTAAAACAAGTACCTGTATTAGCATGAATGTACACACAGCTGCAAAAGTGCATTGTTTATGAATGGAATTCGTACATAATGTGGATACTTAATCACTTTTTCAGCTCGCTGTACCTCATTTGTCGTAGCATCTTTTTCGGTCAGGTTTCCATCCGATTATTTTTGTGTTGGTACCTAAGAAAAAAGCCTTGTAATGTTATGGCATTAATTAAACTAAATTACATAGGAGAGTCAATTTAATAAAAAAGGGCCCGGTAAAGTAAGGTGTAGGTATCGTCAAATGATTTCCCAGAGGATTGAAATTAGTCATAGTCATAGCCGCTGCATCACAATAATCAACTAATTACGCAAGTTATACTTGAAGGAGTTTTAATAACATGGTTGTCATGGCAGCGGTCATTAGTCGCATCGACAGCTTAATGATGCCCAGCCCAGTCGCGCAGGATGAGATCATTCGCGCGCATCGAGGAACATTCTAGAAGTGCCGAGAATATTCCTATAGTTACGAACGAAATCAAGGTTTAGGAAAAGTTAGAAAAAAGTATCAAAGTCCAATTTGATCAGTATGTGACACATACATACACGTACTATGTGTATGTGTCATTTTAGAATTGATAATTTCATGATGTTGCAAACATTTCATGAAATTGTCGGTTGGCCACATCATTTGTGTGAAAGAGGATATGAGAAAGAAAGTAGTGAGTGCTGAGGTGATGAAAGAAAGAGGAAAATGGAAGAGAAAAATATGTCGTGCCGACCCCACATAACGTGGGATAAGGGCAGGTAGACGAAGAAGATCAGTTGGCCACATCATGAGAAAGTAAAATCTAACCTAACCTGATCATGTTAGTGATCAATTCTAAAATGGCATTTCATAAAACGCATCAAATTCTAATATGAGCTGGCTACGAACAGTGACGATTTAAGCATACTTTGTGATATATTAACTTACATAGGCTGAGAAATATAGTTTTCAGTGAGAATTCTTTGAGGTTACAAATCTCTCACCTCTACAGTAATGAGTAGGTAGGTGCGAATTTTTTCACGTTTGCCGGAAACGATACGGGCATATTTATGGGTTAAGTCGTTTTTCATACTGATTTTGTATTCAATACAATTCAGCTTGCTTTATAGCTGGTCTCATACACACTTAGTTCCTACTGGATCCCGGAACAGTTTATTCCAAAGTACGTGCACCCAGTCAGAACAGAACAAATGATTATTCACAAACATTTGTCTGTTTTTAACATCGAATTCGGTTACTATTTATACATTTTATGAAATCAGTATCAGTAGTATCAGAATTCTTTGAGGTTACAAATCTCTCACCTCTACAATAATGAGTAGGTAGATGCAAATTTTTTCACGTTTGCCGGAAACGACCCTATGGGCATATTTATGGGTTAAGTCGTTTTTCATACTGATTTTGATTTTGTAGCTGGTCTCATACACATTTAGTTCCTATTCCTATTGGATCTCGGAAAAAACAGTTTATTCCAAAGTACGTGCACCCAGTCAGAACAGAACAAATGATTATTCACAAACATTTGTCTGTTTTTACTTTTTAACATCGAACTCGATTGCTATTTATACATTTTATGAAATCAATTGCCATTCGATGTAGTCATCAATTAATCTGTATGATACAAGTAAGTTTGTGCGCTTTTTGTGTGTGTATGTCCGAGTGATCTCACCCGGGACATTGTGATTTAACTTCGCTCACAAATTACGCGACGCTATCCGTCGATCTGTAATTGAAGGAATTATTTCAATAAGCAACGTTGTGCTACTGGGGAGAACCAAGGAAAGGACATTTATTATTGATACCGGATGCAAAACGATTTGAAATAGTTTATAAAACAAAACTTACGGTAAAAACCACTTTAATTAAAAAAATATGTGGAAGATAAGTCAATATGGCCATATTCATCTAGATTCTAGGGGATAATTCCGTATACGAGCGTCAAACGGTATAGAAAAAACCCAATCGATTGATAAAGCAGCGATTTAGTACCACTATTTAAATGCAGATGGCATTGTTCAACACTGACAGATAAAAATATGATTGTGCAATGAATATTTCATAAAAAATACTTAAAAGAGGTATTGAAATACAAAGTTTAATTAATATTTCATGTTCCTATTTATATTTGGAAACGTAAGCAGTTAATAGTTAAAAATCCAACAGCATTTACTAGGTTTTGGTCCCGCGCGGTCTTTCGAGCCAATGAATTGAGTAATTAGTGGCATGGGCAATTTTCCTCTCAAATAACAGGGTGCAATGTTGAGCCGTTCGTTATTTTGATTGCTTTCTTGAACTTGGCTGTAGTTGATAAAGTGAAACGAATGACTCCGGGATTGGATAATAAGCGTCTGAAAGAGGCATTAGTTACTATAAATTGTATAAATATTATATCCCCAATTCCCCATTAAAATAATCTCCCACAGTTTAAATTAATAAGTGTCGTATTTCTGGGGACTTCCTATACCTATTCATGAATCACTAAGAAAAGCGGACCCTGGCGGGATAATGCTAGGTTGAAGAAGAAGACTTCCCATGATCATCATGGTCACATAAATGGCAATTTAGTATAAGCAAACTTCTTCTTCCTCGCGTTGTCCCGGCAGTTTGCCACGGCTCATGGGAGCTTGGGGTCCGCTTGGCAACTAGTAATTGGCGTGGGCACTAGTTTTTACGAAAGCGACTGCCATCTGACCTTCCAACCCAGAGGGTAAACTAGGCCCGTATTGGGATTAGTCCGGTTTCCTCACGATGTTTTCCTTCACCGAAAAGCGACTGGTAAATATCAAATGATGTTTCGTACATAAGCAAGCGTGTCTCACTCCGCGATTTCATCGCGTACTGTACTATTATTTATTCTGTGACATAAGTTCCGAAAAACTCATTGGTACGAGCCGGGGTTCGAACCCGCGACCTCCGGATTGCAAGTCGCACGCTCTTACCGCTAGGCTACCAGCGCTTCTAGCAAACAAGCAAACATAATACAATATTGAATATAAACAATATTTGTAACATTTACAATGTTTCACAGACATTTACAGTTTCATCACAATGCTTTACGATTTAACCTAGACCTAGATGGCTAAAGTACATTACGCTGTAAGAACAAGGAAAATCTTTATGTAACTCAACGGGGCGCATATCCATTTAGTATCGCGAACATTAATCAATCTGCATATAGCTTTGTTTGTATAATAACCTTATAACGCTCATAAATAATACATGTAGCCATACAACACCTTCAGCATGATCATGGGGTCTTTCGTCTATTACAGACGATTTATGGTTTAATACCGGAGAGACACCGTTTTTGGTGGGTGAAAAGACCGATACGAGACCGACAAGGAGGATTATTTTGACTGTCTCAGTTTATAAATTTGACTAAAAAACTAGATTAAATTCATAACATGTAATTACATCAAAATAAGCCTCACGGTCTACTGCATGCTTGACAATACAGGTATTCGGAAAATGGTACTGAAATATTTTATTTGAGAAGGCAGCATTTCTATGTATGTATCTATGTCTTTAGAGACATTTTTTAATAAATGTTTATTTTATTACTGTATCTATCGTGCGTTAATAATATACTCGTGCCGCATTGTACGGTACCTAACTACCTACCTACTCTATTTATATTTTATAATACATATTATATCGCATCGTGTTGGTTTGGTATCTCTCTGTCAAACTATCTACCTACAAATTGCGTTTATGATAGGTATACTCGACATTAGTAATAGGTAGAGGCCAGTCTGGCAGCTGTATACCTATCCTTCCACGTCCCTTAGGTCGGAAACCGACTATTATTCTGAAGAAAAACAAAGCAAACTGAATTCAATAGACAGGTGCAAGATTTTCCTGCACCTTGATAATTTAGCAATAAAAATGCAAGCCAAATGCCGCGATCCTGCGAAATCGTTGTAATCTCGCTAACTACGGCATTCTTATTTATAGGTCTACCACTTATCTCAGGCATTTGTTAAAGAAGTTTATGATGTGAATTTTTAGTAGAAGGTAGCCGTATAGGATTAAAAGTTTAATATACTATATATTTAATCGTTCAACCAGTCCGTAGCCGGCCATAATAACTTTTTACCAACCGCCTCAACGGTAGACCTATATAAATTTATTGTTAGTGTTGCTGTCTGTTACGCTGTGTATCTTGTATAAAAATATAAAAAGCATATAGCGAAGGCTGACAAGTTACAAGTTTTAAATGGGGACTTTAAATGGCTATTTTTACGAAAGAATATAGGTCATATTCTCATTTATTTTACCTTCGCCTTTGCATCATCTTTGCGTTTTCTTTTAAATCTTGCTACGATTACAGTTGGATTAGTTATGACTGAAAAATCCAATGGCTTTTAGCTTTATTTTACTGTAGTTTGTAGGTACATATCTGTTCTTATGCAATTTAAACTAGACCCTGACCAGCTATAATGGTCGCATTTTTATCATCTGTCATGCTATGCGTCACTTTCGAACTTGCAAATTTGTTAGAACGTGACAGCCATGGTACAATACATACAAATGATAAAGAGCCGGCTCGACTGGGATTTTTATTTATTTTTTCCCTTAATAATTATTAACTAGTTATCATCAGTTTTAAACATACCTACATCTCAATAATACCCGGGCGTTTGTTTTTAAGTTGTCCCCTACACTTTTTTTTTCAAATTTGGGATTTTTTATGGTATTTCTACTCAGAATCACGAGCTCTTTCTATCCTAATAGGAGAAAAAAGTGTCCTAAGGTTTTTATTTCCATTCCGTCACCATTTTTCATAGACTTTGTATGGTCGCGGAATGGAAAGATCGAAAAATGTATGGAAATTTTGGGACACTTTTTTTCTCCTATTAGGATAGAAAGAGCTTGTGATTCTGAGTAGAAATAACATAAAAAATCCCAAATTTGAAAAAAAAAGTGTAGGGGACAACTTTAAAAACAAACGCTCACCCCACTAAGTGATAACAAACTCATCTACTCATTTCAAATACCAATTTTGTAACCAAGTAATGTAAATCTCATTCAGGGTCAACCAAAAGCGATGACCAAAACAAGTAATTGATGTCGGTGGCTTCGTGCAAATAAAATCACTCCAATTGGGATCTCCTCTTTTTTGTCCAATTAAAATAAATAATGTGTCTTATTGTAAATATATGCAAATGGACAGTCGCTGCGAAAAGGTTTTAATATCTATAAACTCTATAAAGTATGCGTAGGTATGTTTGTTCTTCAGTCCCAGTTTGATATAAGAGGTATCTTAATTAATAAAAGTGAACGAAAAATTTACGGTATAACTCATTCAAGTTATCATCACGTATTTATACATTAAGTAATACGTTTCGTGAAAACTTCCTTTTCATTCTATTTTCGACTTTTGACACATGTCTTGACATAGGTCCCTGTATGGGACCCTTCCAAGACAGATTAGTGAGAGTTAGGTCAATGCTAACGAAATTTATCAGAATCTAAACTTTCGAATAGCCCTTTATTAAATAACACCTTAATTTCGTGCATGTGACCCGACTGTACAAAACCCGTTTCGCAATTTATTATCAGGGACGTAGATTTAATTTGCATAAACCCCGATAGCGGCCGCACCTCGACCCATTAGGCCAAAAAGACCGAAAAGGCCACTAAATATAAAAGGTACTGTCAGCGACAATTCCTACTCATATTAGATAGATAGATAGATAGATTAGCGTGAGTATTAAGAAAAGTTAATCGCTGTCAGTTTTGTGACGACAATTAGGATTGAAATCCTAATAGGAATCAACTTTTTGACTTTTTTTTGTACATTGTAATATCGCTTATAGTTTATGAAATGAACACCAAAATCAAGTTTTTATTGAAATTTAATGCTAGTCACAAAACTGACAATGATTAACTTTTCTTAACAACTCACGCTAATTGTGGGTACCTACCTACACTATTTTTTGAAAACTCCCGTAAATGCGTAAGTAACTCTGTCTATCTGTCTGTCTGTTACCTCTTCACACTTAAACCGCCGATTTATTGTTATTATTGTTAAAAACTAAAATATCGCGTGTCTAACGCACAACGCTGTCTACTTTGACTTTTTCCGATGATGACAACAATTAGATTGACAGTCTGATCATTTACTGTCTCTGACCAGCAAAGTGGATGAAACCTTTGTGCCTCGGTTTATGTTAACCAAGAAAATAAAAATTCCAAACTACTGGTACATTGCTTTGTTTGTTTTTTACGAGCAGAGGACGCGTCAAGTGCATTCGCTTAGGTACCTATCGGATTATTTTTAAAACGCATGTTCGAGAATCACATAAAATACGGTGTTTAATAAAAAAACATAAACAAAGGTAAAAAACTTATCTAGATTTATATAGGTACATTTATAACTTGTATTGTAACAGTAGGTACCTAGTTATCAATGTTTTAAAACGAGCGATGCGAATAGAATTTTGTATAATAGCAAAAACCATTTATCTACGGGCCACGGCTATAACCGGCGGCATGTGTTATATAAATTAATAGTTATTTTTAATACAAGTGCGAAAAATAGGAAATTGGCAACGAGTAGGCGAATGACCTATTCGCACGTGTATTGATCGTAGGTACTTACAACGTTTTACAGTACATATGGTCCTTAAAATTTTCGACGTAGTTACGTAATGTGCTTAGCACCTGATGTCGTAATGTAGCACAAGATGTACTGTAAAATATGTTATTTTACTAAACATAGTCATAATATGTGCAGCCTATGAGCCGATAAACGTTATAAAAGCCAAAAGTCGAGTTTCCGATCTAATTTGATTAAACGATGTCGTTAACGCCATCTGTTGCACGGGACTAACATTAACAATATTACAACGCATAAAAACGTACCCCTTAGCGCTACTATACCACCTCGCGCCAAATACTCGTACTGAACACGTTATTATAAACGTTAATATTTTTAAATTACTAATTACATGTGATATAAATATTTCAATGTCAATGATAATGCCTCTAAATACATCAATACTTATGCTAAAGGTTAATGTACTCTTTGATGATGTCATTAACAAATATAGCGTGACGTTCAGGAAAATCGCATAAAACGGTTTGTTTACCTAGGCATTCGATGTTGTTATGTTACGTTACCTACTAGGCGGTGCTAGGCGCGAGTTCGTCTGTTGTGTCATGAACTCAATGTGGCGCAGTCAAGAACGTTCGTTTACACCGTAGCGTCATTCGTGTTGCGTGTACTAGTGGCCCCATCTATCGGTCAATGTCGGCACGACGATGACGTAGCCGCCACTACGAGTACGAGTTCGCCGCTCAATGGATAGATGGCGCTAGCAGTTTGATGTGATGATAAAAACACGTGGAGATGTGGACTTTACAGAGTTAACCACCTTTGTAAATAATTATTTGTTCAAGTTATTTATAAAGTATTAATTAAGATTCCCTTTTCTTTATAAACCTAGGCGTATAAATACAGGCGTATTAGTATTAGGTATGTGGATTTTGGAACAATCAATATCAAATCAGTAACGTAGCTATGTTAAAATTGTATGAAGGGATAGGGTGTAGGTAAACTTTCTAGGCACCAAAAAGCGGTTGCTAGAATATTTATTAAGTTTCGTTATCTCTTTCTTCTCACTTCAGACATTTAACAGCCTTCCATTTGTTTTTAGTGCACGTGCTATATGGTACTACAACTAGCGACACTGTCCTAGCGACAAATGTCGATACAAGGTGTACTCGTACTGGAAGTAATGTTTCTTTGAATCTTTGAACATTACTTACAGGACAGTGTCGCTAGTTGTATTGTAGTACAATCAATTTGATCTTTGTGTCATTTAGTACCTTGTCACAGTGACAAGGTAAGAAAGGGCACAGAGATCAAATTTTTTGGCCGTACCTACACATTATAAAATCAAAATATAAATACCTCAACAAATACAATTTACAACAATTTAGTAACCTCTACTCTGTTATTATTATTATACTTGTAATTCCTATTGGACTAAAATACACCAACTAGTCAATTGTTTTCTGGCAAGCAATTTATGCCTTAACTAGGGTTGCCAACTATTTTTTGGTGGAATATAGTATTTTCCAGAATAAGGCATCAAAAATATAGTAATTTCAAAAAAGTATAGTATGTTTAGATAAAATACTAAACATAAGTGTAAAATACGTTTAATCGGAAATATAGTATTTTAGCGTACTATATATTTTTCCAAAATTATATAGTACAGAGAGCCAAAATATAGTACAATACTATATAATATAGTACGGTTGGCAACCCTAGCCTTAACCTTACCACATGCGCATAGTAGGCATAAAGTGTAACGACCCTGTATTGTTGCCAGTTTCAAATTAGCAGCGTTTGAAAGTGATCTCATTGGTCGGGCCATTACTCATCGACTGTCGGACTCCGCATAGCTACTTCTATTATTGGACTGAATTACAAGAAAAACAAATTTAGGAGCATGTAATGGCAATTAAGTACAAGAGAAGAACGCAAATATACTTGGTCAACCAAATCTTGTCAGTAAAAAAAGGCGCGAAATTAAAATTTTCAATAGGACGATATCTCTTCGCGCCTACATTTTTCAAATTTGCCGCCTTTTTCTACTGACAAGATTTAGTTGACCATCTTTAATTGTTTTTCGGTAAAATATGACTAGGAAATTTTGGGGTTTAAAAAATGCCACTAAATTAAAATTACCTATGCATTACTTTCTCTAACTGTTCATTCATAAGTTAGATTATTAGTTGCTCTGCTAGGTACTTAGATAGCTAATTCAAAGAACCTATAGATGTAGTTATGAATGTTATGATGCACGCATGCTGAAAAATTTCGTCACATTACGTTTTTTGAACTACAAGTACAATCAGTGCGTCATAACTCATATTCCTTTCATGCTGCACTTTGAATGGCGACGCGACTTTCCATTTATAGCAGACTAAAAAAATGAATTTCCCGCCTTTGGCTCGTGCCAGCATCGGCTGGTTAGTCCATTCATTGAAAAACGAGTTGCGTAAAATTGCACTACAAGTGACAGCCCTATTTAGCCAGCATAAACAGCGCATCCGTCGCCATTGTGTCGCCGGTCGCGCCCTCTGTTCGCGACGGAGCGCGACCGATCAACAATAGCCGTTCTGTAATTAGTCGCCTAAAGATAATAACGTATTTTACGCTTAAATTAACGTCAACCTTCAGTACTATGCGATATACCTAGATGCAAATTCAGTACAGCGCCATCTAGAGCAAAGGTACGGAATTTTAAGAGCGCTCCAACAAGAAAAGTCAAAATAATGCAAAATTGATGATATTCCTCGATGACATTCAGTACTTTAGGGTCATTATTAGAAACAATGAGTACTTGTTACGGTAAAAGCGTCTTCTTATCTTTAGGAATTACTTTTTAAATATTGGAAAAAGGGCTTATTAAATTAGTAATGATTTTTTTTCTGATGGTTGTTTCCGAAAAACCACGTGAAGCACTAAATTGTGAGCTCGTATTTGTAAATGTTGAGAAGTTTACTCTGGTAAAGCTGGCTATTTTGTATTACTAATACCCTGTACATTAGGAATTACTTTTGACATTTTTCCTAAATTCCTTTGAGAAAGAGAAAATCGAAGAAAAACAAACTCAATTTTCTCTCCGAAACAAGTGTCAATTCCTACGAAATTCTACTTAATATCGAAGTCATTTTCATACTCAAGCAATCTGCAGCGTTTGCTTATACTGATGGTATACATTAGTGTTTATGAAATTCTACTATAATTTTTTGGCAATTTTTTGAAAACGACTCTAATATTACCGATGACGCGCGGTCGTGAGCTCAGTGCCGCGGCAGAGCTTGTAGAGGTAGGACGTGTGTCGGTCGGCTCCGCACGTTTTCAACGGCGACGACGAGGTTTTTTATCATTGTGTGCGGCAGGCGCCGTGTAAAATGCTATACTGTGTGCGTGACAGTACGTGTAAACGGCGACTGAGAAACTTTGATCCTAGTACTGTGTATTTGGTTTTATAGTATAGTATGTAACTACCGGACAGCATTAAAGATATTTGAAATGATCTGATATTTTATAGGTACTAAATTAAAAAATGGCTGAATACAAATGCTTTTGATGACATGTCAGAATCAGAATATATAGGTCTGATGATGGAGCTGGGAGGTGGTCACCGGTACCAATCAACCATGCAACTAAACCACTTCGTGTTTCGGCTCGTTTGATTCGTCTCAACAAGATCTTTGACACAAGATAGGACTCAGGGTCTGATGATGGAGCTGGAAGGTGGTCACCGGTACCAGTCAACCACGCAACTAAACCACTTCGTGTTTGGGCTCGTTTGATTCGTCTCAACAAGATCTTTGACACAAGATAGGACTCAGGGTCTGATGATGGAGCTGGAAGGTGGTCACCGGTACCAGTCAACCACGCAACTAAACCACTTCGTGTTTGGGCTCGTTTGATTCCTCTCAACGAGATCTTTGACACAAGATAGAACTCAGGGTCTGATGATGAAGCTGGAAGGTGGTCAACGGTACCAGTCAACCACGCAACTAAACCACTTCGTGTTTCGGCTCGTTTGATTCGTCTCAACAAGATCTTTGACACAAGATATTACTGAGGGTCTGATGATGGAGCTGGAAGGTGGTCACCAGTACCAGTCAACCATGCAACTAAACCACTTCGTGTTTGGGCTCGTTTGATTCCTCTCAACGAGATCTTTGACACAAGATAGAACTCAGGGTCTGATGATGAAGCTGGAAGGTGGTCAACGGTACCAGTCAACCATGCAACTAAACCACTTCGTGTTTCGGCTCGTTTAATTCGTCTCAACAAGATCTTTGACACAAGATATTACTGAAGGTCTGATGATGGAGCTGGAAGTTTGGCACCGGTACCAGTCAACCACGCAACTAAACCACTTCGTGTTTGGGCTCGTTTTATTCCTCTCAACGAGATCTTTGACACAAGATAGAACTCAGGGTCTGACGATGAAGCTGGAACGTGGTCAACGGTACCAGTCAACCATGCACCTAAACCACTTCGTGTTTGGGCTCGTTTGATTCGTCTTAACAAGATCTTTGACACAAGATAGTACTGAGGGTCTGATGATGGAGCTGGAAGGTGGTCAACGGTACCAGTCAACCACGCAACTAAACCACTTCGTGTTTCGGCTCGTTTGATTCGTCTCAACAAGATCTTTGACACAAGATATTACTGAGGGTCTGATGATGGAGCTGGAAGGTGGTCACCAGTACCAGTCAACCATGCAACTAAACCTCTTCGTGTTTGGGCTCGTTTGATTCCTCTCAACGAGATCTTTGACACAAGATAGAACTCAGGGTCTGATGATGAAGCTGGAAGGTGGTCAACGGTACCAGTCAACCATGCAACTAAACCACTTCGTGTTTCGGCTCGTTTGATTTGTCTCAACAAGATCTTTGACACAACATAGTACTCACAGGGTCTGATGTGCAGCTGGAAGGTTGTCATCCCAGACACGAAGTGGTTTAGTTGCATGGTTGACTGGTACCGGTGACCACCATTCAGCTCCATCATCAGACCCTGAGTATCACCTAGTGTCCAAGATCTGTTGAGACGAATCAAACGAGCACAAACACGAAGTGGTTTAGTTGTATGGTTGACTGGTACCGGTGACCACCTTCCAGCTCCATCATCAGACCCTGAGTATCACCTAGTGTCAAAGATCTTGTTGAGACGAATCAAACGAGCTCAAACACGAAGTGGTTTAGTTGCATGGTTGACTGGTACCGGTGACCACCTTCCAGCATCATCATCAGACCCTGAGTCCTTTCTTGTGTCAAAGATCTTGTTGAAATGAATAAAACGAGCCCAAACACGAAGTGGTTTAGTTGCATGGTTTACTGGTACCGGTGACCACCTTCCAGCTCCATCATCAGACCCTGAATATCACCTAGTGTCCAAGATCTTGTTGAGACGAATCAAACGAGCTCAAACACGAAGTGGTTTAGTTACATGGTTGTCTGGTACCGGTGACCACCTTCCAGCTCCATCATCAGACCCTGAATCATATCTTGTGTCAAAAATCTTGTTGAAATGAATCAAACGAGCCCAAACACGAAGTGGTTTAGTTGCATGGTTGAATGGTACCAGTGACTACCTTCCAGCTCCATCATCAGACCCTGAGTATCGCCTAGTGCCAAAGATCTTGTTGAGATGAATCAAACGAGCTCAAACACGAAGTGGTTTAATTGCATAGTTGACTGGTAACAGTGGCCACCTTCCAGCTCCATTATCAGACCCTGAGTGTCACCTAGTGCCAAAGATCTTGTTGAGACGAATCAAACGAGCCTAATCATGTTACTACATGGTTGATTGGTATCCGTGACCACCTTCATCATCATCATCAGGCTTCATCATCAGATGCTTAGTATCAGCTCGTTTCTAAACTTAAGATACAAATTAAAGGTTTTATTATATAGCTAAAATAGTTTCACTATACAACCTATACCATTATTATATAGCTAAAATAGTTTCACTATACAACCTATACCATATGCAATGACGAAAAATGAAAATAAGAGTACCTAAGTAAGTTCGTATAATTTCTTTCTAGTAATAATGACCTACATAAGTATGTATATTTGCACTGGATTTAGTATTTTCGTACCAAATAACATTTTTAGGACTTTGATATTAAAGTACAGTTAGTGTTGTTGTGATTGATTTCAATGTGCTTCACGATCGGATCAAGAATGTTTAATCCATCATTGTAGTGCGACCGAGGGAAAATGCGGTGGAAGGGTTCGGCGACCTGAGCTCGCGGGGCCTGCCGCAGCGCGTAAAATACCTAAACTCGCTCATCCCCGAAATGTAATAGCACTCTTAATGTGTCGTTGCATCAGACTATAGTGCGACATAAAATATGTAGTAGAAATGAAATAAAATGGAACTGACAAAATTCCATACTAAATACTTGCCATGTTTAAGCATTTTACGTCAAAAATGTGACAGTTACGTAGGAAGTGGCGCCCTCAATAATTTTCTACAATTTCTTGTCTGATTATAGATTCAGTTAAAATATTTTGCGGCAAATTGTTTATGGGCCGTGTGTACTGGCGGAATGCAACTAATTAATATTTTATTAGCATCCAATCCATATTAGGTATACACGTACCTATATAATAGGTATTTTAGGCCTTGATGTAACTGAATACATTATGTTTAAGTAGGTAGGTATTTGTTTTCATCGATTTAATGGAATAAGTATACCTACTAAGTACTTATTAAGGTACCCCTTTTGCACATTATTTAGCAAATCTTTCTGAATATCATGAAATTCCAACGGCATAATTACGTTGGCAAGAGATTGGAAAGCAATAACGAGATAAGTGCAGCTCGCTTAATCTCAAACTCGCTACTGCTTTCCAGTTTCTCACGTTATGTACTCTATTTACATGCAAAAGGGTTTCTTTTTCAATGTTATTATCAAGTAATATAGAGTTTTCAGAAACGAGTCGGTTGCCTAGTTTAAATAAGAGGGCGGGATGGCGGTTACCCGCAGCTTTCTACCGATTTCACCGAGATGTCGGCATGTTCCTTGTTTACTTGAGTATTGTTTACATTTGTAAACACCACTTTAATTATTGCTGGTTTTCTGCACTGCGGTGAATGTGTCTGGCGTTTTTGTATATAAGTAGTGTATTTAAACGTGCTTTATGGACTTTTTGGTAATATTTTTATGAAGATATTTGCTTTCAAAGGTTTGAATCGATCTGTGCAGGATTATTGCAGTATATTATGTAAATATAATTTAACCATCATCCGAATGTATTTATCTGCTTGAATACGGTGCAAATGACTTTACTAATGTCTGAAAGCACCACTGTGCAAGTGTGCACTGTAGCCAAGTAATAGATACATCTTCTTTTAGACTTTTTTCTTTATACGTAGGTACTTACGTTTGCACTTTCATTCCCTTGCAATGTAAATAATCCAAGCTTACCTGAAACAACAAAATAGTCGGTTAATTTATAAATACCTAATATAATAGTCCTTTAAACCTCCAGATATATAAAGTTCCAACAACAATTCACATTACGACTTAACAACAATACAATTTTATTAATTCTAACACTAACAAATGATAGCGACCTTCGCGCAGCGTAGCTCAATGCTTACCAAAGGGGATTACTTAGTCTACCTAGAATAATATACAGAAGTACTCGAACCGTAAAGTAGAATAGAACGGGTACTGCAAGCCGACACGTTCCAGGACTGTTATTCGAAATCCAAACCGAGCATCGCTTCGTAGTAACCAGTAAATGTGATCTTTGATCAGTCAGAAAACACAGGTGTCGAAGACTGGTTGCCAGAGGCTTTGCGCTTGGCAAGCGATATGAAATAGCCCAGTCCATTGTGGTGGGACGAAGAATTTAGAAGCTATGCGTAGTACTGAAATGGCAAGATCACTAGGTATTGTACAATTTGAAAAGTTTTGCCGAATAGAACCGAGATAGCACGCAATAAAAAATGAACCTGTATTTATCTCATTAATTACCCGATTAGATAAAGTCATCTCTCAGTAAAGCAAAAAAAATAGTACAAGGGTTAGGGTTGCCAACAACGCTGTAAAAACTGTAATTGTCCTTGTTATTCGACTAATAATCACGACGGAAAATTTTGCAGATTAGGGCAGGGCCGGTAGCATTCAAGGAGTAATTGAAAGACTGGTATACATGATCAACACCATGATTATACATCTGCTATCCAACAAATGTTAACCACTTATGCACTTACTCCTTCCTAACCACTAATCACCTAACACATGTTGGCTATTAGAAAACCTTGCAACAAAAGGCGGTATCTTTGAAGCAATTTGTAGGGCATTTTCTGCGCCGCTGCGGTTGGGAAATGGCTATTGTGTGGGATTCAATCAAGGGAGTCTGCCCTTGCACCTTTGTTCGCTTGTAATAACCCAATGCAACTGTTGGTCGTTCTGTACACGATTCTATTGCCATTGAAAATTTCGCTGTGAACTCTTGAGATATACTCGAACGACTCGTTTCTTACAGTACTTGTCTAACAAGATAAAACGTAGATTAAATGTAATTTTACAGTAGTGGTACTTCAAACAATTTTTGACAATACGAGGGGTATTCAAAATATTCTCGGTATGAGAATGAAAACAAACAAGTACGAAAAGTTTGATATTTTTATTTTTCAATATACTCCCCCCCTATGTTCATACACTTAAAAGATCGATCAATTTTTTTTTTTAATCCCTCGTAAAAATATTTTTTATCTTTCGTGTAAAAATGCTCCTCCACTGCCGCCTTCAATGCTTCATCGTCAGAAAATTTATTTCCACGCAGATCCTTTTTAAGATTGGGGAGCAAAAAGAAGTCGCTGGGGGCTAAGTCCGGACTATACGGTGGGTGAGTAACAGTTTTAAACCCACATTCAACAATAGCTGCCTTGGCAATATGAGCAGTATGGACGGGGGCGTTGTCATGCAGAAGCAGAATACCTTTGGTTAACTTTCCTCGCCTCTTTTCTTTAATTACATCCTTTAATTGACGTAGAATGTTAGCGTAGTACTGTCCTGTGATATTTACACCTTTTTCTTTATAATCGATTAGTAATTCTCCTTCACAATCCCAAAATATCGTGGCCATGACCTTGCCAGCTGAAGGGATGACCTTGAACTTCTTGGGATGAGCTGAACCCTTAATGTGCCACTGCATGGACTCTTGTTTACTCTCTGGGTCATAATGATGAACCCAGGTTTCATCTCCAGTAACTATTCTTTGCAGCACCTCATCAGGATTTTCACCGCACAGGTCAATAAAATCGGAACAACAAGCTACACGCATGTCTTTTTGAAGCCGAGTCAGCATTCGCGGAACCCATCTTGCACTTACTTTTGACATATTAAGATGGTCATGTATAATATCATGTACGGTACCAATAGAGAGATTGGTTACTTGTGCTATAGATTTTACCTTCACTCGACCATCTTCCAATATAAGTTTTTCCACTTTATCAATATTTTCTTGTGAAGTAGCTACTACAGGCCGGCCAGGTCTAGGGTCATCTTCAATACTCTCCCTTCCGCGTTTAAACTCGCTTGACCACTTTTGAATGGTAGATAAAGAAGGAGCAGACTCACGGTAAACACAATCCATTTCCTCTTTTATGGTTTTTTGATTTTTACCCTGTTTTGTCAAGAATTTTATCACGCATCGATGTTCTAATTTAGTTAACATTGTCAATTCGCACATGATGTTCATGTTTGTTCAGCAATTGCAGAAAAACAAAAGACTATCTCGGTTCGAATTATACTTTTTTTTAATGTCAATGAATAAACCTTAGCGGCCAGTAACGAAAGAAATTTTAGAAGAGGTCGTAAGATATCAATACCGAGAATATTTTGAACGCCCCTCGTATATAGGTACAGAATCAACTATTCGAGCGCGACAACAACACGTACGAGGTTTTCGATAGCTACCTATCTACTACATCAAAAACCGTAATGTTACATCAATGTCCGTCTGCGGCTGCTAACTAGTTTGCCAGTTACTAACTAATCATTCCAATTTCCAGGCAACACAGTCTTATAGTTTCTAATCTTTGTACCTATCTCGAAGTCAGTCTTCGTATCAATCTTTGAATGAGTAGCTGTTTGTGTATCGTTGAATACAAATGTCCTAAACTCCTCAAATATCTTCAAAACGCATTGAGCGATATGAATAGTTCTGATTTCGAATAATTTCGCAATTTAACGTTAATTGCTGCGTCATACCAACCGCAACACTTACCCTCTTATTTACCCGTGTTTAAAGAAAGGGAAAACATGCACAGGTAAACATTATCGAATGTTTTGCGAAACTCTCGAACGTTCGAGCGCGCAAGCGGGCCGCGTACCCTTGAATACGGATGAGGCGTCATGCGTTATGCATGCTGCAGCTCTCTCTCAAATATCCTTACAATATTGTAGCCAAGTATGTGAGATAAATGCAGGTTAAATCAGATCTCGATTTGTAAGGTGATCGAGATCTTCAAGCAACAGATCGTGTCCTTGGCCCTGTCTGTCAGACAAACATCATGTCATGAGAGAGTCCGATCATACATGAGGTTTGGAGAAAGCCGGATACGCGACAGGCCGCGGTCTCACTCATCATTATCAAATACCCTTAATGACGTGGTTTGAGAGATAAACGCAGGATCAAATCTATCTTAATTTCTAAGAGGAAAGAGATCGATAGCTTAGAGTGCATCAGACAATGACAGAATATTTAGCTCCTTGTGTCAAGGTGTGGGGGAAAACGGAGCAGATTGCACCAACCTAAACCGAAAAGTACATCTGACCTGATATTAGTTTTGTACTATACCTACGCGTAGTTATTATAAGACGTTTTTTGTCATTACCATTGTTTTCTTTCTCTCTTCTTTCTCTCCCATTACACAGGTGTCTACTTATTTATCGTAATAGAAGTAACATGATTTGCCAATTGAAAACGAAAGAGCAGTTGGTAATAGTCTTATTTTTACAATAGAAGGACGTTCAAGTATTCAGTTCAATATCTATTATAGTTTAAAATGCATTTTTATGAAGCCTGATTTAAAATTTACTCTATACTATTATTTCAAGAATATCAATCTTGACTTTCTTCAATGAACTCTTCGGTACCGTGTGAATAAATTCGTCTGAGGAAACGAATATGAAGAGAAAGGAAATGTAAAAGATGTCTTACAAAGAAAGTATGGTGCTCATGTAAGTGACGTTGGTTTCAATTGTAGTGTCAATATAATTATTTTTCTACTCCAGCACTTAAATGTGTCAATTAAATGACTGACAGTGATATCTAAAGCAATGTCATTTGAATGCTTTGTCTATAGGCTCATAAGATGACTGCTAGCAGTCATCTTATGAGTATAATACAACTGCTTTATTTTTTTTAAAGATACAAGTTCCGATCATCTTGATTGAAAGAGGTATGTTTTCATTTACAATAATAACTCTTTTTTTTTTAAATAATAACTAAATTTTTTTTAAATAATAACTCTTTTTTTTTAATAATAACTCTTTTTTTGCTGCAGCTGTCATAGAAAAAGTAATGTATGCAACAGCTCATAATTGGTTCTTAAAATTCTAGGGTCTTTTTTTTTTTTTTTTTTTTGCTGCAGCTGTCATAGAAAAAGTAATGTATGCAACAGCTCATAATTGGTTCTTAAAATTCTCGGGTCTTTTTTTACAAAACTCGACTACGTCTCGTTTTGTAACTTCGACCCTTGAATTTTAAGAACCCTTATTATATCACTGTTGCATAAACTACTATTAGCACATTTAGAGTTAATCACATTTTGTCGTCAAATACGTCTTTTAGAGGCTTTCTCTATCGACAAAACAATTAATGCTTCGAACTAGGGCATAGCGTTGCGAACGTATCCTAGTATTTAGTGCATTAAATAATAATAATAGGCCTTTATCTGTGTCAGATGTTTAAGCAGCATCCCGGTTACGACACTTGTGTTCGTGGCTGTAAAGCCCTATTGGCAAGGTGCGAAGTCGGTGGAGGGGGAAGTGGCGCTGATCGTCACAAACACAGGTAAGTAATCTTATGGAATGGCCGCCATTAGTACTAGCGGCAGCCGCTTGGACTAATTTTACTCCATAAGATTTTACGTAGAAAGTGCCAAAATGAGGGCAGCACCAGTCGTGCACCTAGCGAATACGGGAGAGGATCCCTCGGCCACACACGCAGCAGGTATATGCTCCCCCAGGTGGGCGGGGGTTGTAGGCCTGCTCGTGACGCCTCGTGCGTTTTTCTTTTAATGAGATAAACCAGGCATCGTCGTGCTTAGATTGACCATCATGAATAGCACGACGCCACATGGGTCGGTCTTTGGCCAGTTTCTGCCATTGGTTGCATAAGATGTTAAAAGCAACCATATCACGTTTCGCGCAATCTTTAAACATTTACAAAACATAAGCCTCTTTGTATTAAAGTATTTGCAAATAATGCGTATTTAATTGCTCGTAATACCGGCGTAACGAAGCGCGCTTAGTTGCCATAGCAACGGCATAGTGACCCATCTCCGAGCTAAATAAACGGAAATATTGATTCTCTTGAATATACCTCTTTTCATAAATTAACTATGTAGTTATAAATAGCCCATTTACCGCTCATGGATGGTAGGAAAACAATAGCGCTGTTGTTATTATCGAATTACTCCAGGTTAAATTTGTATTAAGAGGCCGGTATCGATTTTAGTCGCAAAAATGTAAAATTGATAGATTTAGTCGATGACATTGTACACCTTTTTTTACGTAATAGAAATAACAAGTACTGGTATCTTTTAGTACGTCTTCTTATCATGCTTTTGTATAGATCATTTTTTTGAAAACTTACTCACTAAATTAGTAATGATTTTTTTCTGATGGACGTTTAGGTAAACGCGCGTAAAACACTGATTTAATCGATCTTATTTATAAATTTCGTAAAGTTTGGACTGCTAAAATTCGTAATTTTGTATTACACATATCCTGTAATCTAACTTTCATAGACTACATTTTTGTTATATGATATTGAACAAGAGTAAATGAAAGTTAGACGAAATCAATTTTCACCAGAAATTACTTCAAAACAAGTGAACATTTTTCGTGAAAATCGACTTAATTTCAACGTAATTTTGATACTTAAACAATCTACAACATATCCTGAAACTGTTCTTATACATCATTTTTTATAATTTACCACTATAATTTTTTGATGAATTTTTAAAAACTGCCCCTTCTCGTCATATATTGCCGGTGACGCACGCACGGGACTTCATTATTAAAAGGCAAGATGAGAAGACGTGCTAATAGAAACCAATACGACTAAATCTATCACTTTTACATTTTGGCTCTAAAATCGATAACGGGCTCTTAATTAAACACATGATTTATGACATTTATTTTCAGAAGAAGGTACATGATGTATGTTAAAGTATGTTACCTAAGACTGATCAATGATCATGTTACAAATTGCATTATTTTTTTTTTCACAGCAAAATAAATGATATAAATGACAACGTGTCTGCTATTATTGAAACTAAACGGGATGGTAATGATATATCGTCTGAAAAATTCAATAAGACTAAGTTTCAGCCGTAAAATAAAATTAAGAGGTCGTTTGTAATGAACAAAGAGTTTTTTGTTATTTACGTACATGTCCTGCCCACCATGACTTACGGTGCCGAGACATGGACGCTCACTAAGCAGGCTGTGCATAAAATACGAGTAGCACAAAGAGCCATGGAGCGCACCATGCTCGGCATTAAACTGCAAGACCGAGTGAGGAATGTCGAGATCCGACGCCGCACCAAGGTGCGGGACGTGGGTGACGTCATTGCCAAGCTTAAGTGGAGTTGGGCGGGACATGTTGCTAGGCAGAGTGATGGCAGGTGGACCAAAATGTTGACGGATTGGTGGCCGCTTACGGATGAAAGAAGCGCCTGGCGTCCGTTGGCTCGTTGGGTGGATGACGTTCGAAGTATCGCGGGGCACTTTTGGATGAAACTAGCACAGGACCGGGACAAGTGGCGTACAAGAAGAGAGGCCTATGCTCAGCAGTGGGCGACCGAAGGCTAAAATGATGAATGATGATGATACGTACATTTGGGTATGCAACTGCACTTTGATGTTGATATAAAAAAAAAATACGAGTTACCGTGCTATTACTAAGGCACACACTTGCAGTTTTGTGTGTTTTTCAAGGTATCACTATAAATGCGTATTACTAAAAAAACAAATGTAAAAATATAAGTAGATTTCTAATTCTTTTCTCTACATTTTTGTGTGACGCCTCAGTCAATATGACGAAAAATCCCTGAAAGGCCAAACCATCTATCACGCACATCGCATTTTATAAATATAGAACTAATCTAGAACATAGAAGGTCAGTTCTATAAGCTAAGATTAAAACATAGTTATCCTTGATGCACCTTACGCATGGCAGCCCAGTTATCCCGGCCGCATAACTGGGTCAGCGGGCCGCGGGTTGACCTGGCTGCGACCTGCCCCACAACCTTGTCGGCCCGATTCTGCCGAAATCGGGATGCAACAACATTACTGTTACGTTCAGATTGTACCGCAAGCGTTTACATTGAATACTAATTAGGTTAAAAAACTGTCATGCCAAACTACCTATTTATAACATAAACAAGTCGGCGTTAGCGCGGAGCACGTTTTCGGGAAGCTTAGTTTTGTGACCCGGGTTCCCAGGTTCTGCCCTATGTCCCTTTTATGGGACCGAATTTGGTCAAATCGGGGTGCAACAACGTTACTGCCATGCTGAGGTTGCGGTGCAAGCTTTACATTGAATGCTAATTAGATTTTTAAAATCTGCTGGTTTGATTTCGAAAACGCTCCGACTTAATCGCAACATCATTTGGGGCATTATCTATGAAAAGGGACCTTATTGTCGATGGCGCTTACGCCGCACAGCGCAATGCGTCAACGGCATTGTATTTATATCGGAGCATGGCGTAAGCGCCATCGAGAATAAGGTCCCTTTTCATAGATAACGTCACATTTAGAAAAACAAATGGATGACGATTGACGCTGCCTGCCAGCATTAGCGTTAATTAGCGTGTGCTCCCGTTACTGGTTTTCACTAAACTCAGTTCCGGAACAGGGAACCTAATCGCCAATATCGCCATACAAATTCAGTATCGAGAATGCTTCCATTAGCGTCGAGCGGTTTTGCTTGTAGCACTTTTCGTAGTAGATCTGGTCGGATACAAAAATCTGGTGCACGTTACACGATTTATGAGATTTAAGGTGACAGTCCATTTCCAACCGCAGCTGCACTACTGTTTATTTTACTATGGAAATTGACAGTAACAGCGACGCGTTCAGTACCAGTAGTGCAGCTGCGGTCAGAAATGGAATGTTTGTTACCCTTAGTGTTCCGTAATAAAACCCTACCACTTTTGGCCAGAGCCTGGTTCATTATTTGGATGAGTAAAGGTCAGGCGGTTGATCATGCCCGGAACAAGGACGTCCATATTCAGTGCAGTTTACAATTTTGTTTGGAACGTCCTTTACATTTTGACCTTCTCAATTGTTAGACACGTGCCCTACATGCGTGGCTCTGGCTTCCCGCCAGTGTCAACTATCAAACAAGTAGTTACTCAATGTAATGATACCCGATGAACACGTGGATGAACGTGGAAAATGAAAACTCAATTAGACATTATGTTTTATTATATTATTGATCGCCATTTGTTTTATACCTACGCACAAGCCAATAAGAAGATAAGAAGGTTACGTTGAAACGTTTGATAACGTAAGACATAACACATTATAGACATAACTATATCCGTCACTTTTTGTAGGAGGTATGGTCGGACTCGAGACCCTCAGTTTTAGACGCAAGCTGCATCTTGCCGTTCACTACAGCCTTCTGATAAGAGGGAAAATAGACAACCCTGTGGCGTTGGAAGGTATCCGTCTCTTTGTGCCCGAGCAATACGAACGGCGGGGCCTCGCACGCGCCGTGCCGACAACGCGCCCGGCGCTCGTGCGCCAGCGCTGCTCAACCAACTCGTTTTAAGCCAGGATGCCGACGTGTTCGCCGACGACTGGCACACTTTGATTAATAAAATACGCTCATTATGTAATGAATTCATTTAAAAATTAAATATGCGATCGATGTACTGTTACATTATTGTATTATCAAATACTGTTGTTAGCATTATAGGCGCTTTGGTACTACTGTAAGCTTATAATTGTAATTGAATAAATAAAATAAAAACACATATTAACGTTTTGTACGGTACACTTACGATCAGAGATGTTGTGAATATCCGCATCCGCATCCGCAACCGCGGAACTTCCGCATTATTTTCAACATCCGCATCTGCATCCGCATCCGCATAAAATCGATGCGGATTTAATGCGGATGCGGATGTGGAACAGGTCGGTACAGGAACATCTTAGCATCGGCGTAAGTGCTAGACTGCTAGGTAATTTAGTCATTAGCCAAAAAAACCTATTAGAAATTAGCAGTCAAGCGTGAGTGGGACTTAATGTACGGAACCCTTGGTACGCGAGTCCGACTCGCACTTGGCCGGTTTTTTGAAATAAAAATTACTAAAATGTAATATTTGACGTTTTTTATGTACATATTTTGACATCCGCATCCGATGTGAGCCTTTAAAAATCCGCATCCGCATCCGCATCCGCGGATGTCAAAAAACCGGCATCCGCAACATCTCTGCTTACAATTCCTTTAATTCTTGGCGTTCAAAGGGTACCTGTACCTCAAAAATCAATCATTTATTATCCGATATCAGTAAAATTTGAATCAGACATTCATAAATAAGGTTTTTTTTTTCTGACTTTTTAGTTGATTAATTAGTATCATTACTTATGAATTTTATTAATGAGGTTCAAAATCAAACAAAACCCAGTTAACAGACAGATCATCAAAGTTACAATTACAAATTACAATTCATTTCGCACAATCAGTACAATCCAGTAAAGTCTAATACGTACGGATTTATTCAATAGCACGAATGTATAGTAATAATTACATTGTTCGCGGGCATCCGTGCGTGAAATTAGGTGTCTCTTTATGTGTGTGTAAAACATGTATAAGCGAGCATTATAGATTACTTTGCATAGATTACGTATTATTAAGTAGGTAAGTGCGTGAATTTGAAGCCGGACGACGCACTGGACTCGACACTAAGCGTGACGAGCTAAAGGCCAGACCACCTGTGGCCATCACATATAATTAGGTCGGAGGGGTGCTGACCTGCAGCGAGTGTGGCCGCACATTTGCTGCAAAAATTGGCTACGTCAGTCACCTGAGAACGCACCAGCAACGCTCTCAGCGGTAGAAAGCAGTCGCTGTGGCCGAAAACGGCCAGGAGATGATGATGATGGGGTGCATAAGAAGACACGCTCATCAAACAGGTGATTTGATAGAGAACTAATATCAAACACCATTTTACAAGACACGACAACAGCTCACATTCAAAGCCATATCCTGGTGACATGCTGTTGCTGTTACCTACTGAAATAGTTAGTGAATAGGTATCCTATCCAATAAGAGTTTCTATTGTTTCCCAAATAGTTTTAAGCCATAATGTATTGTTTGCCCGCATTTTTGTTAGTCATAATTCGTTTGGTTCAGAAACGCGTCACTTTTCAGGATTGCCATAAAACAAACCTAACCTAACCTATCTATAGGATAACCTAACGAAAATCCTGAAATGTTAACGGTTTCAGTTTTATTACTAATGATAATATGACAAACAATACATTACGATTTAAAACTTTATGGGAAACAACGGGACCCCATCGAAATAATGTTGGATAATATTATAAATATAAAAAAAATAATTACTACTTTGCAAGAACGATTTAGGAATGATTCTTTGAAAAACTTGAAAAGTTCTCAGAAAATAAAATAAAATACTCATTTTAAATGCGAATGCAGCACTCCCGCAAACATGTTCATTGCAATGTAAGAGGGTTCTTAGAGGCAAAATGAAGGCTTTTACCATTTCTGAAAACTCATTTAGTTTAATAGAGTCACGATTGTTGGCCGTCGGTGAAAAAGCTAGAGTCATTATGGCAAAAGTATCGTCCAAAGTAATATGACCACTTGTATACCTTATTGCAAATAGATAAGGTCCAATGATGGTTAGTTCAGTGTGTTTCTGTTGTACGTAGTTCGTGACTGCCACGACAGAATATGGATTTAAAAAACATTTAGAAAATACTTGAATGGGTACCTATTATATATTCTAACATGATGGTGAATGCTATGGGAAATATTTTACGGATTTATTCGTTTCATGGTCAATGATACGGATTGTGAATATTGAGTTCTTTTCAGTACTAACAGTAAGAAAATTATGCTGCTATCACCTTTAATATACATAAGTGACAACTGGTCTCTACCAAGCGACCTTTTTTTATTTCAAAATGTTTCAGTATTTACTATAGTGTTAAAAATGTCAAATATGTCAAAAGGAGTCGATAAGTGTAAAAAAATGTCAACAAGTTGGAAAATGTCATAGTGTCAAAAAGTGTAAGGTAGTACAGAAAATACACTTGAGAAAAATTTAGTAAGGAACTAATCAAACCCCAAACATACAAGAAAAAAAAGTGTGTTTTGTGTGTGGATGTACATTTAATCTGTTTATTGGACTATCTATTTGATGCTACATGTACTGAAGAAAATTTCATTCTATACTTGCATAATACCAACGATAAAGTCCCCCAGCGTTTCCTATTTGCAGCACAATGGCTCTAAACATTAGTATTGCAATTGTCCGCTGTTGCGCGCACGACGCGCTTAGCGATTCACATTCAAACAGCTTATACGACTGATGTGTGACACAACTTAAGGCCTTTTGAGTGTTAAACTGAAATAGCATACTAAACCGAAAGGTCGTAAGGGGCTTCTATAACTGGCGCTACAGATAGACAAATAATAGTACATTACTGCAGACGCCGGGAAAGAAGGGCTTGCCGGGTGAGTAGGTATAGACGGCTGACCGTAGGGAGGCCGAATAGTGATACGAAGCCGGCAAGACCTTTTCACGAATTTCACGGCTAGCCATGTATAGTGCTTTTCTCAAACATATGCAATGAAATAGAAATATTTCCAGCTTACGTCTCGGCTATGTCTCTCCAAAATAGAGCCAATACAAATATTTTTAAAGAGAAAACGTAAAATATTTTTATTTACTTATACTTGTGACCTTGTGTATTTAAAAAAGGTGCAAGTAATGGCGTTTGCCGGCGCTTTTGAGCTGCGCGTGCAACCATTATTCGCACTCCGGTCCACTGCACCTGTGTACAATGAAGTTCTTATGTGCCATGTGCCCTACCTTTATGAACGTTTCATTTAAAAACATACTTTACAGCCTGATATAGAAGGTACATGAGCAGACGAATCGTCTGATGGTCAGCAATTACCGTTGCCCATGGATTCCTGCGACACCAGAGGTGTTGCAAGTGTGTTGCCGGTTTTTAAGATGCGTAACGCTCTTTTTTTTAAGGCTTGTAGGTCGTATTTGTCCAGAATTAACGCGAGTGACAGTTCATTCCACAGTTTAGCTGTGGAAGTCAGGATATTTAAGGACTGCCAACCATCTAAGTGGTAAACATAGAAATATTGACGCGTAGAGCGATGGCGGAAAAAGAAGAATATTTTGAGCCCTTTTAACGTAACATATTGTGAGTTTCGCCGTAGAGTACATGCTATTGTGGTAAAATCGACAAAGTACTAATGAGACTATAATTACCTACCTACCAACCACTGTGAGTCCAACTATTTGTCCCGAGCACTTAAAATATCGTGAATGTCGCCCTCCCACGCGAGAAAAAACTCCGACTTCCGCTATAACGCTAAAAATAAGATAAAACAGACTAAAACATACTTTCGTATTTAAAAATATGCAGTCACAATGCAAAGCGTCTAACAGTTCTCCTCGTGTATAAGGATAGGTACTATATTTAATCGTTTCATGCTACAGAAATATTTCCGTAACCACAAAAGGCACAATTAAAGGGAAAGGATCTAATGTGCTATTTAAATAGTGTCACATTAGTGTCATTTGGAATACGAAAACCCTAGGGTGACTGTCGCTTGTTTTCATTTCGTCTTAAGGATCCCTTTTATGCAGAATGACACATCTAACCATTTTCTGATGTAATGAAAAGTGTTGATAATATTAGTTTTTTTCATGCTGTTTTTAATCACTCCACGCAATATATATTTTGCATACCTGTTTCGTAGCTATACAATAACACTATGCAATTTGCAGGTACTTTTAGACGTTAGGTAGGTATGGACTCACTTTATATGGATTAAAAAGCATTTAATACTAACACTTTAAACTCTCGCGTTTTGTACACATATATATAGTGATTCAAGAGGAAGGTTTATGTATAATTTGTTTATCGGGCGGGTCGCTAGTCGAAGAATAAAATACTAGACCAGTATAAAACTCAAATAAAAGTTTATTTACTCGTACAAAAGTTCGTAAGATGAAAAATGCCCAGCACGTAAACGATGACGTAAAAGGAAATAACCCCGAATTTTTAGGAAGTTGGAATAAATTTACAAGTACGTCTGTTACGAGATGTTGTACACAATTACGGTATTACGGACACGACGAAAAATGGATTACTTTGGGAAACATCACTTGTTGGGGTTCTTTTCAGTATACTTCCGTCAGTTTCATTTTTTGACCTGACAGAAAAAGTAACTTGGCTGGAAATTGGGTTCAACGGGAAGTTTTAATGGTGAAAATAAGTACCTACTTATAGGTATAATTATTTAATTATCGAAAAATAATACAATATTTTGTCGTGTTGTTTGTAAAGAGGATCTTAGAGCTAGTGGCAACCTGAACATAAATATTAATTGGCGTAACCGCCAATCACCCCAGGAACCGGCATACTCGTATCTAATCTATCCATACGTCCAGGGATGTTGCGGATGCCGATTATTTCATTGCGGATTTTTAAAGGCTCACATCCGCGGATGTGGATGCGGGTGTCAAGATAGGTACATAAAAAACGTCAAATATTCCATTTTAGTAATTTTTATTTCAAAAAACCGGCCAAGTTCGAGTCGGTCTCGCGTTCCAAGGGTTCCGTACATTAAGTCCCACTCACGCTTGACTGCTTATTTCTAATAGGTTTTTTGGTTAATGACTAAATTACTTAGCAGTCTAGCACTTAAAACTTGAAAATAATGCGGAAGTTCCGCGGTTGCGGATGCGGATGCGGATATTCGCAACATCCCTGATACGTACATACCATAGACTACACAATTAGTTGTCAAAAGTCATCTAATTGACAATGGATATTTATTATCCGAAAATAAACCATTTTTCATTTTCAGTTATTTGTACTCGTTCTGTATCCGCCTCTGGGTAATCATCATCAACTTCCATTAGGCGCTCTTCTTCACGGTTAATTAATGAAATCTAATGGAACGTCCTTCTAGCTGTGACTTGCAAATGCTTTAAGTACGCTCTTTCCTTGAAGTTTTGGAGGTCGTAACTATACTATGGCAGTGTAGTAGCAGTGTATAGTGTACTTTAGTAAAAGTTAATTAGTAATGAGTACAATCGCGTATTACATATTCACCTAAAAAACGTCACTACTAAATTTCGATTTTGAATATTCCTTAGTGTAAGGCTTGAGTGGACGCTCATTTTGGGCGTGCAGCGGAGCGGGGCGTGTGGCGTGCATGTTAAACAAATGCAAGCGTATAGGAGCGGCCTCAGTGCACGCTGCTCACATCACGCGTGAGCCCGACGCCAGGCTGCACGCCCCGCCGAACGCTCCGCTCCGAGCGTCCACTCAGGCCTTACACTTAGAGATCAGCGGCGGCATGGCGGCGCTTGGTTACAGGGTCGATTTTGTAATCACCATTGTTTATAGCGGCCAACCGGGGCCAAGGCCAGCTCTATCGCGGCGTTGAACCCGTGCGAACGTCGCGCAATCACTATATATCACACCCGGTACAATGTCGTAACGTATACAATTCAGTGTTTTCTAATTTTTTATCTTTCCTCTATGATGCCATCAAAAACCGCTGCAGTGTATATAATAGTATTTTTTCTACTCCCATACTTTTATTTGTCATTTAAAGGGTCGTGCACACACCTTTAAAACCCTACCTTATAGTTGTCAAGACAAGTCTTTAATCTATTCCCCAAAAAAGAATTTGTGCTTACACGCAGTTTATTTTTGGCGATTTTACGATACTTCGTGTAATGACCACTTAAAAAATATTGAATGAAATACAGTGTTGCCAACCTTATTTTAAATGTCATCTCTGACAACTGAAAATCATTGACATCAATGACAAGTGAACCATATAGACGTGTGCGCCGATTAAAAAATAATCGGCGGCGGCGTTTGCCAAAAAATCGGCGGCGGCGGCGTGTTTTCGGCGTGAAATCGGCGTGACCTTGACTTTCAGGTTTCTTAAGAAAAATCATTAATTTGTGTTTTTTCTTGAAAATTTGATCAATCTAGGTTGCTGGTCAGTGAACTACGTGTAGTTTTGAATAAACTGTGAGTAAAAAAGGGTTTGTAAATGAATTTAGGATAGGTATAATAGCTTGGCTTTGACGTTCTTGTAATTATGCCTACTTGAATAAACTATCTTTTATCTTATCTTTATCTTTATCTTGATTTCCCTAGTAACTGGATCCGATCGGTAACTCTCCATTTTCTCACGATTTCCATGGCTTATCCTATTAAAAATGACGTACTTTAACAAAACATAACTCCAAATCCTTGAAATTTGCTAGACATATATAATGGCTTCCTTCTAAGGATTTTCTAGTCGTACAAGCGCCAGGCTTATTGAGACGTATCTTCTTTCTCGTTTTCTCATTGCTGAGGATCGCGACCACATGTAATTTGTTTTCATTTCATGCGGTCACTCATAAGCCGTGCGGACTGCTGCAAGCCAACCTCTTCATAGCGTTAGACCATCTCACACATGCTCCAACTCGAGCACTGGCAAACATTCATTCGGCCTAAATTCATGTGTTTCTCCGCATCATGCGTTTGATAATATGTCCGAAGAATCTATGGGCTCACCCATGGCATGTTGTGAAGAACTGAGTGGCGATATTGAGCTCTCTGAGAATGGATGGGTTTGTTCTTCTACCTGTCCAAGGTATAAGCAGCAGTTCGTCGTTAACACCACATCTCAAAATCGCCAACCTTTGACACTTTGCACTATTTGAGGCTCCACGTTTCGCCACCATACCAGAATATAAAAAGACGAGAGCTCGTACCAAGCGCACTTTAGTTGCCCGTCGAATACCTCTGTTCTTCCAGATCTTGTCGAGGTTAGCCATAGCACACTTAGCCATGCCAGCTCTGCGGCGTATCTCGGCGGTGCAACCACCGGCACTCCAGTGCATCAACCCAAGATATGAAAACTAGCTCGCTTTTTCGTAATCGCAGAGTGCGTCGGTAACTGGGAGTATGTTTGCCCTGTTTACTACCATTACTTTGGTCTTGGAATGGTTGATCTTAAGACCTCTCTAGAACTAAATCTTCAATTTTCTTTAGAAGAGCCGCCATTACGATGTATTTCTTGTTGTTATTCCCGTCAGGCAGGCGGCAATAGTAGCATAGTTTGTTACACTAACTTTTGTACTTCGACATTTTTGGCAAATGATTTTTTAGGAAAGTCAGGGTCTCGAGAGTTTTCGCACATCAATGTTCTTAGATATATGCTGGACTCCACTTACACCACTACTTGAGCCCTGTGTTTTAGTTGTCTAGTTTTTAACTGTAAGTCTTTTCATGACGAAGCATTCTGCCTTCGAAAATATCCTACTTCATATTATCGCTTCCTTATCTTTCTTGAGGGTGAATACTTAGGATTACTCAGTTACTTTAATTGGTGTGTCTAATAGTTTGTGCAACTGGCTATTCCGTTTCATTGAGTTAATTATTGATGTATATTTGACAACTTTAACACATATAACACAAAAAAATCCATATTGTAATCCAAATACCAACTTGGAATAGCTAATTTACAACACTCAAGGTCACGCCGATTTCACGCCGATCATTTATCGGCGGCGGCGGCGTGGCAAAAAAGCCCGGCGGCGGCGGCGCGCCGGCGCGGCGCACACGTCTAGAACCATAGACATGTTTTTCTTTTTTAATTTCATTCATTCATTCATTTTTTCCCCGCCCGTACCCTCCATTTTTGCTACTTCTTGAATTAAAAATATTTGTTAAATTTACAATTTTATTTCAAGGTAAGTGCTTGGTCGTAGAAAAAGTATTGTATGCAACGTTGTTTTTTCTACGACCAAGCACTTACTTTGAAATAAAATTGTAAATTAACAAATATTTTTAATTCAAGAAGTAGCAAAAATGGAGGGTACTGGCGGGAAAAGAATGAATGAAATTAAAAAAAAAAACATGTCTATGGTTCACTTATTTGTCAGAGATGACATTTAAAATAAGGTTGGCAACACTGTATTTCATTCATTATTTTTTAAGTGGTCATTACACGAAGTATCGTAATTATACATCGTAAAATCGCCAAAAAGATACTGCGTGTATGCACAAATTCTTTTTTGGGGGAATAGACTAAAGACTTGTCTTGACAACTATAAAGTATGGTTTTAAAGGTGTGTGCACGACTCTTTAAATGACAAATAAAAGTACGGGAGTAGAAAAATAGTAGTTTATGCAACAGTGATATAATAAGGGTTCTTAAAATTCAAGGGTCGAAGTTACAAAACGAGACGTAGTCGAGTTGTTGTTGGATGTTGATGATGTTACATTACTTTTTCTATGACAGCTGCAGCAAAAAAAAAAAAAAAAGAGTTATTATTAAAAAAAAAGAGATTATTAAAAAAAAAGAGTTATTATTTAAAAAAAATTGAGTTATTATTTAAAAAAAAAAGAGTTATTATTGTAAATGAAAACATACCTCTTTCAATCAAGATGATCGGAACTTGTATCTTTAAAAAAAATAAAGCAGTTGTATTATACTCATAAGATGACTGCCAGCAGTCATCTTATGAGCCTGTAGACAAATCATTCAAATGACATTGCTTTAGATATCACTGTCAGTCATTTAATTGACACATTTAAGTGCTGGAGTAGAAAAAAGTACATTATGTGACAGTTACATCAACTATTATTACAAGCTTTTATTTTAAAATCACTTTAAACCTCTAGCTGACCTTTTATTAGTGTTTCCGGCTATGAGGGCTGAGAATAGGTTTTTGATTTCTAATCCTCATTAAATAAAAAAAATGCTGTTCTTACGATGAACGCTAGCGGAAACGGACGGAACGGAACTGAATCAATCAATCCTATCAGAAACATCGAAAATCGAAATTTCGTGATCTACAAAGACTCTTAGCAAGAAAATAATAAAACTAGATACGTTCTGCAAGAAACGAATTTCTTTCAAAACTCTAATACAATAAGTACGAGTATGCGGAGTATGTCACACAAATACACATGTAGCTGCCCCGGAGGGCATTTGTTTCAAAACAAAAACTGGTTCAAGTAATCGTGCCCTTACACAACCGACTTTACTCCCACGGGTAGAATCTCCCCTGTTATCGCGAGCAAGCTATATATCTATAGATATGTTGAAGATACTATAGCTTGGCCAAAACTGGTGCTTTTAACTGCTTAGTGATTTATAGTTGCAGGAAATAAAGATAAAACAAAGACTACCCTTCCGTGTCTGAGAGTAGTACTTTTAGTTCTCCTAATATGTACCGTAAGGTCGGGTTACTTTAACCCATTTGAGCCCAACTATATTAGCCCACATGAAAACTACATAATATAAAAGAAAGCGTTTATGAGAAAATGTAAAAACGTGCACAGTCATAAAACCCACCAGATGACAATGTGCCATAATTAAAGTTAAAGGGTCAGGGCCAAACTATTGGCTAGAAAAAATTATAACCTGAAAGCATATTCTGATTTAACCA
This sequence comes from Cydia amplana, assembly GCF_948474715.1. NCBI lineage: Eukaryota > Metazoa > Arthropoda > Insecta > Lepidoptera > Tortricidae > Cydia > Cydia amplana. The sequence goes on along the minus strand of NC_086074.1, from coordinate 7,504,132 downwards.
GTTAATATATAGAAGCGTCCAAGAGGCCACTTTGAACATATATTTTGATATAAAAATAATGTCATTTGTGACGTTATCTCTGAAAAGGGACCTTATTGTCGATGGCGGTTACGCCATTATTAACGAAGCTCCGATATAAATACAATGCCGCGCGACGCTGAGCGGCGTAAGCGCCATCGACAATAAGGTCCCTTTTCATAGATAATGCCCCATTTTGCTATCATTCACGCGTCCATTTCGTTCGTACTTTTCCGTACAAACCGTTGTTGTTCCTATGCTGCCGTGTCACGCGCATCTCATGTAACTTTAAAAGTTGAGTTTCGAGATAATTACGTTTAAAGTTTTAAAGATTCAAATGCTGTTATCGTTGACGGTTTATCGTATTTTTTAATCGTATAATGAAGATTTTCAAAATTTTCTTTTCGAAGATATATATTTAATGGTTTCTAAGACGATTTAGACTGGTTACCCGTAACTCATGTAACTCGAGTTAACGGAGTTTGGCTTGACACGGCAGTATGTATTGGTGTAATGTAAACGAGACACACAGGCGAATGATGACATCAAAATGTATACGTTCGAATTGGTTCCATTCCAGGTCAGAACTTCACCTACTAAATGAACAACCGATCAGAACATGAACATCAGTAAATCAAATTATCTCGTAATAAGCCTTAAGAGCGCTCCAACAAGAAAAGTCAAAATAATGCAAAATTGATGATATTCCTCGATGACATTCAGTACTTTAGGGTCATTATTAGAAACAATGAGTACTTGTTACGGTAAAAGCGTCTTCTTATCTTTAGGAATTACTTTTTAAATATTGGAAAAAGGGCTTATTAAATTAGTAATGATTTTTTTTCTGATGGTTGTTTCCGAAAAACCACGTGAAGCACTAAATTGTGAGCTCGTATTTGTAAATGTTGAGAAGTTTACTCTGGTAAAGCTGGCTATTTTGTATTACTAATACCCTGTACATTAGGAATTACTTTTGACATTTTTCCTAAATTCCTTTGAGAAAGAGAAAATCGAAGAAAAACAAACTCAATTTTCTCTCCGAAACAAGTGTCAATTCCTACGAAATTCTACTTAATATCGAAGTCATTTTCATACTCAAGCAATCTGCAGCGTTTGCTTATACTGATGGTATACATTAGTGTTTATGAAATTCTACTATAATTTTTTGGCAATTTTTTGAAAACGACTCTAATATTACCGATGACGCGCGGTCGTGAGCTCAGTGCCGCGGCAGAGCTTGTAGAGGTAGGACGTGTGTCGGTCGGCTCCGCACGTTTTCAACGGCGACGACGAGGTTTTTTATCATTGTGTGCGGCAGGCGCCGTGTAAAATGCTATACTGTGTGCGTGACAGTACGTGTAAACGGCGACTGAGAAACTTTGATCCTAGTACTGTGTATTTGGTTTTATAGTATAGTATGTAACTACCGGACAGCATTAAAGATATTTGAAATGATCTGATATTTTATAGGTACTAAATTAAAAAATGGCTGAATACAAATGCTTTTGATGACATGTCAGAATCAGAATATATAGGTCTGATGATGGAGCTGGGAGGTGGTCACCGGTACCAATCAACCATGCAACTAAACCACTTCGTGTTTCGGCTCGTTTGATTCGTCTCAACAAGATCTTTGACACAAGATAGGACTCAGGGTCTGATGATGGAGCTGGAAGGTGGTCACCGGTACCAGTCAACCACGCAACTAAACCACTTCGTGTTTGGGCTCGTTTGATTCGTCTCAACAAGATCTTTGACACAAGATAGGACTCAGGGTCTGATGATGGAGCTGGAAGGTGGTCACCGGTACCAGTCAACCACGCAACTAAACCACTTCGTGTTTGGGCTCGTTTGATTCCTCTCAACGAGATCTTTGACACAAGATAGAACTCAGGGTCTGATGATGAAGCTGGAAGGTGGTCAACGGTACCAGTCAACCACGCAACTAAACCACTTCGTGTTTCGGCTCGTTTGATTCGTCTCAACAAGATCTTTGACACAAGATATTACTGAGGGTCTGATGATGGAGCTGGAAGGTGGTCACCAGTACCAGTCAACCATGCAACTAAACCACTTCGTGTTTGGGCTCGTTTGATTCCTCTCAACGAGATCTTTGACACAAGATAGAACTCAGGGTCTGATGATGAAGCTGGAAGGTGGTCAACGGTACCAGTCAACCATGCAACTAAACCACTTCGTGTTTCGGCTCGTTTAATTCGTCTCAACAAGATCTTTGACACAAGATATTACTGAAGGTCTGATGATGGAGCTGGAAGTTTGGCACCGGTACCAGTCAACCACGCAACTAAACCACTTCGTGTTTGGGCTCGTTTTATTCCTCTCAACGAGATCTTTGACACAAGATAGAACTCAGGGTCTGACGATGAAGCTGGAACGTGGTCAACGGTACCAGTCAACCATGCACCTAAACCACTTCGTGTTTGGGCTCGTTTGATTCGTCTTAACAAGATCTTTGACACAAGATAGTACTGAGGGTCTGATGATGGAGCTGGAAGGTGGTCAACGGTACCAGTCAACCACGCAACTAAACCACTTCGTGTTTCGGCTCGTTTGATTCGTCTCAACAAGATCTTTGACACAAGATATTACTGAGGGTCTGATGATGGAGCTGGAAGGTGGTCACCAGTACCAGTCAACCATGCAACTAAACCTCTTCGTGTTTGGGCTCGTTTGATTCCTCTCAACGAGATCTTTGACACAAGATAGAACTCAGGGTCTGATGATGAAGCTGGAAGGTGGTCAACGGTACCAGTCAACCATGCAACTAAACCACTTCGTGTTTCGGCTCGTTTGATTTGTCTCAACAAGATCTTTGACACAACATAGTACTCACAGGGTCTGATGTGCAGCTGGAAGGTTGTCATCCCAGACACGAAGTGGTTTAGTTGCATGGTTGACTGGTACCGGTGACCACCATTCAGCTCCATCATCAGACCCTGAGTATCACCTAGTGTCCAAGATCTGTTGAGACGAATCAAACGAGCACAAACACGAAGTGGTTTAGTTGTATGGTTGACTGGTACCGGTGACCACCTTCCAGCTCCATCATCAGACCCTGAGTATCACCTAGTGTCAAAGATCTTGTTGAGACGAATCAAACGAGCTCAAACACGAAGTGGTTTAGTTGCATGGTTGACTGGTACCGGTGACCACCTTCCAGCATCATCATCAGACCCTGAGTCCTTTCTTGTGTCAAAGATCTTGTTGAAATGAATAAAACGAGCCCAAACACGAAGTGGTTTAGTTGCATGGTTTACTGGTACCGGTGACCACCTTCCAGCTCCATCATCAGACCCTGAATATCACCTAGTGTCCAAGATCTTGTTGAGACGAATCAAACGAGCTCAAACACGAAGTGGTTTAGTTACATGGTTGTCTGGTACCGGTGACCACCTTCCAGCTCCATCATCAGACCCTGAGTCATATCTTGTGTCAAAAATCTTGTTGAAATGAATCAAACGAGCCCAAACACGAAGTGGTTTAGTTGCATGGTTGAATGGTACCAGTGACTACCTTCCAGCTCCATCATCAGACCCTGAGTATCACCTAGTGCCAAAGATCTTGTTGAGATGAATCAAACGAGCTCAAACACGAAGTGGTTTAATTGCATAGTTGACTGGTAACAGTGGCCACCTTCCAGCTCCATTATCAGACCCTGAGTGTCACCTAGTGCCAAAGATCTTGTTGAGACGAATCAAACGAGCCTAATCATGTTACTACATGGTTGATTGGTATCCGTGACCACCTTCATCATCATCATCAGGCTTCATCATCAGATGCTTAGTATCAGCTCGTTTCTAAACTTAAGATACAAATTAAAGGTTTTATTATATAGCTAAAATAGTTTCACTATACAACCTATACCATTATTATATAGCTAAAATAGTTTCACTATACAACCTATACCATATGCAATGACGAAAAATGAAAATAAGAGTACCTAAGTAAGTTCGTATAATTTCTTTCTAGTAATAATGACCTACATAAGTATGTATATTTGCACTGGATTTAGTATTTTCGTACCAAATAACATTTTTAGGACTTTGATATTAAAGTACAGTTAGTGTTGTTGTGATTGATTTCAATGTGCTTCACGATCGGATCAAGAATGTTTAATCCATCATTGTAGTGCGACCGAGGGAAAATGCGGTGGAAGGGTTCGGCGACCTGAGCTCGCGGGGCCTGCCGCAGCGCGTAAAATACCTAAACTCGCTCATCCCCGAAATGTAATAGCACTCTTAACAATCTCTTCGCTGATCAGCAATCACCAATGGCTCCATTGAGCGAAGTGTACAATAAATACAAAGACACTTGTTCAATATTGTAGTTACGGGAATATCGGCTAAGATGAGATCACACGATTTCTCACCCCAATTGTAGAACTCTATGCTAACAGGATCACGTTACACTGGTTCTCCTGAGATCTAGACTCGGCCGCAGTAAGCAACCAATGGAAACATAAGGCCTGCAACTAACAATTAAACACTCCAAGCAATAACGAAACTTATTCTCATAATAATACCCCACATTCTTGAAACAACACAAAACTGATTCACGATGCAAGCTATAATTAAATGATGCAGGCGATAAAGTACCTTATTCCATTCTGCTAAGGTAGTATCTTTAAATTAGTATCGTTGCATTATGAACAGTGCAATTGACAATCTAATTGACTTCGATACTATTCAATTACGTGAAAGAGTTCTAAATATAAATTGAGTTAATAAGGCTGTTTATAAACAAAATTGCAGCATAAATTAAATCTCTTCTTTCCATAAACAAACTTAAAGAAGGGCTATATGTTTCTTTTTAATAGAAATAACAAGCAATAAAGTTGATATTCGACTAAGGAACACTCCCCTATTTTAGAAACTATATACACCCAAAGCAACAAAAACCAATCGACATCTTATTCATCAAAAATGATGCTACACGGGTACGGTTTTGGAAAACAAACATACCCACCACATATTGAAATAAATATACAACTAGATATATCAATATCATACAGGGTCAGTAAAATTGATTTAGCTTCGGAAGCCCTTACACAAACGATAGGATGTGTGGATTAGATACAATGCATACAATGGTGTTGAAAAATTGCCACCAAGGCTGTGAATGTGAGAACTTCCGTACAGTGTGGGCCTATGTGTTCACTTATACACTGTTACTACGCAGATTGTTGATACTAACAAAAAAAGAATACCTAGAAATTATAAATAAAAAACTCGCTGACATACCTATACTGTTTACATTTCCTACTGACAAGTTACTTATTTTTACTGCGATTTTTACTCAATTTCTTTAAGACTGACCAGACCTGTACCTATCAGTATATATTAATTATAAGATAATGTTTAGGTATCAAGCAACATTACCAAATGGGGAGTTGGTTGTTAAAATATAATCAAAATTGCCTTATGATATGAGCGGTCAGGGTAGCGAGGGAAAAAATACGCAAAATCAGATAATATATTCCACAAAACACGTTGCTAAAAAGTTTTAAGCCATATGACTCAGCATCCGTCGGAGAACCGGATCGAAGATAAAATTTGCGCGTTCCTTTATTCTCGGGCTTTGGAGCGTAATTATCATACTTAAAAATACAGTGCCAGTATTTGAAGAGATAATTATACTTACTGCTGTTTTGAACCCTTTATTTATCAACATAAGAATAAATTTCGTGTAAGTTGTTTGGAGTTGAGTCTACGTGTGAGCTTTACAATATCGTAGCTTGATATCACACTTTGAGAAGTTTGAGATCCGTTTCCACTTCTATCAAAAGTATGATATAGATGTATGATATAGATCTAGGTCAAAAGTATGAAAATAATGTTGTTTTCTATAATATCTCATGTTTATATTATCATTATTGTTTAATGGTAACCAAAAACTTGCATTAGGCAACCCCAAAAGATATTATTATTATTCATTATAAGCCTCTATACGGTGCCCCACTTCTGGGCAAAGGCCTCCTTCCAAAAGATATATTGTATAAAAAATACAAAATTTTAAATTAGAACAGTTCCATATCGCTTTTTTAATTGCCTTACAAAATGTTGAACTGGCAAATTGGTATCGTAACCAGAATCTGAGTTATTTACTTTAGAATTATCTACACATTACCATTTTTATTACTATTATGTTTGAGTGTAAAAATCCATCGCATGAAAAACAGTTTTTTTATTGTCATATAAGTTTCCATACTTTTGGCCTGGGGTGTAGTTTAAGGAATGGCGTCCATTTGGTGGGTAATCTTAATTCTGAGCTAGTAAATTGCCTGTAGGTACTGTTTCTAACAAACAGATAAATTAAACTGTCTCTGATATAGGGTTGCCAATTATTTTTTGGTGGAATATAGTATTTTCCAGAATAAGGCATCAAAAATATAGTAATTTCAAAAAAATATAGTACTTTTAGACAAAATACTAAACATAAGTGTAAAATACGTTTAATCGGAAATATAGTATTTTAGCGTACTATATATTTTTCCAAAATTATATAGCACAGAGAGCCAAAATATAGTAAAATACTATATAATATAGCTAGTACGGTTGACAACCCTACTCTGATATATCTCGTTGGTTACTTGCAAGGCGAGGCACGTGTAACATCGAATCAAAGGCCTTCAATTCGAGCTCGGTTTGAATCTGTTTACTTATTTCGCTGGAATATTTTCTAGGTCAAACTCGTAAATACGAGACATGTAGACTGACATCATTAAGAATATCATTTAAGGTTAATATATTTACGAACTATTCATATGAGTTTTTGTTTCTTTTTTACCTGTACAATTTATTTACTGGTTTTACAAATGCATTACTATTCAATAATATCACTGATATGATGTTTTTTTTTACAAAAAGTGATTTAAGTATTGTGAAAGGCTTATTGAAAATGTGCATTAAGCGCACGGTTGTTATGTGCGATGAACGCAGCGTTAGTGTATGGCCTGAGTGGACGCTCGAAGCGGAGCGTTCGGCGGGGCGTGCAGCGTGGCGTCGGGCTCGCAAGTAATTTGAGCAGCGTGCACTAAGGCCGCTCCTATACGCTTGCATTTGTTTAACATGCACGCCGCACGCCCCGCCCCGCTGAACGCCCAACTCGAGCGTCCACTCAGGCCTTACATTGCACTAAAAACGCATCGCGTTAGCGTAAACTGCCGCACAACATTTTTTATCAGATAATCTAATGACCAGATAATATTGTTTTACGCGGTAAACGCATCGGTAAAGCGCATTGTAATTTTTCCTACATTCCGTTGATCGCATGCGTTCAACGCTGGCAACGCTGCGTTTACCGCATAAAACAACTGCGCGCTTTATACATAACATATATATGAACAAAATCTGTCTAAATATATGCCAAAAACGATTAATCTTGAACAATTGCAATTTATAACAGATTTAATTTACCACATCGCGTGCTCAATCGGAATAAATCGGTTTGAAACAAGGCCAGGAGTTGCTGGAGCCTGGAACTAGGTTCAATTGTACAAGAGCATAAAGCATTTTGCGCTGCGACATCAAACATCAACATTTATTCAGCAAATAGGCCACAAGGGCACTTTTACACGTCAACATGGAATTTACATAAAAGCAAAAAAAAAACACATCAGCAATTAAAAAATTCATCTAAGCCGCAAATATCAAATCAAACTAAATAGATATATGTATGAAGTCTCTATATGTCGAATTACAAAAAAAAACTATAATAATAGTATTAAAAAAAATACAAAGATACATAAACTTGGGTAGGGGATGTAGGGAAGCAATGGGCGGATATTCAGCTATTGCTTACACTTGGCTGACTATTGTTTGCTGTTATTCAATATAATTGTTTATCTACGATATACTTAAAATTGATTTTATTAAAGAAGAGAGTGGTATCAAGTTTGTAAATGTTGGCACCAGTTAATTATCGCCATATTGAGTTTAACGTTTAACCCACGTTAAATGAAATATTTTTTAAGCCGTACAAATTTGTAACCGCATAGAATAGACTCATCAATAATAAATAGTAATTAGCATGATACCTGTAAATAAGTTGCATAATTAAACTACTGATTACCAACGTACTTTCGTAACACTACACGAGTCAGATTAAAATTTTAAATAAAATGAAAACAGTGCAATTATGCAATGCAGTCAAGGTTAATTATAGTACGGCTCTTCTGAGGTGAACTTTTCGCTTCGAACCTTAATCTTTCAAACAAAGGCCATTGTCTCTATTATCGCAAAACCGCCTGCTCCCGACTTAGCACGTGCCAGTACAACATTCATATTGAAAAACAACCGGTATCGTCATAGTATTTAGGGTCAAATTTAATGTCACCGATATTCTAGATATTACGTTTTGGTAGTGTAGGACGATAGACCGCCCCGAAGCGATACGGCACTCATATTATTTTGATACTTAGTGTGGTGTTAAAATGAAACCCGGTTATTTATGATAAAGCGTTGTATATTTGTTATAAATATACCAAAATCTAAGGTAACAATGTAAATTTAAGATTAATAAGTTTAACATAGGTATAATCAACATTTTTCCGTGTAGGTATATAAACAGTACTACGTACGTACTACTAGATAAAATCGTGTCATAAAAAATCAGATATAATCAATTTCTTTCTTATATTATAACCGACCTTTCTTCTGACCGTTGACACGTGACGTTTTGTTAGAAAAGCTGTACGCTTCAAAGCTCCACGTTTGCCTTATCAGTGTTTTTATTGTCACTATGCGTCGGCATCACATCAGAGGTGCTAATTTCACAGTATCGTTATTTTAAAGATAAGAAAAAATAACAATGCTTGCAGCTGCACCTTTGTAAATTATTACATTTACCACCGCAAGCTAATAATTTAAATAAAACAATATAATAAATAACCACATTTCATTTTTAACACCACACTAAGTATCAAAATAATATGAGCGCCGTATCGCTTCGGGGCGGTTTATCGTCCTACACTACCAAAACGTAATATCTAGAATATCAGTGACATAAAATTTGAACCTTAATACTATGACGATACCGGTTGTTTTTCAATATCAATGTTGTACTGGCACGTGCTAAGTCGGGAGCAGGCGGTTTTGCGATAATAGAGACAATGGCCTTTGTTTGAAAGATTAAGGTTCGAAGCGAAAAGTTCACCTCAGAAGAGCCGTACTATAACATAAAACAAAAACTCTTAGAGATAATATTAGCACGCTTCGTTACATCCACATAAATATACCACATTTAGAAATATGTATTTTGTTTTGACCTTTTCCACTAAAATATTAACTTTAAAAGTTTCTTCGTACAAAAAAAAGACTGAACATACTTACTATAGATGAAAAGGCGAATTTTTCATGAAATTTTGTTAGTATAATTAACCTGTTTTTGTATAGCGATTGTTTTACATTACATTTACATTACCCAGCCGAAAAATAATACCTACATATTTTCTTTTTACAAAAGTGTGCAGTCGACTTTTTACTTTTTACAAAAGTAATTCTACAAATAAAGGAACTTGGCATTGCTATTACAGCGCTAAGCCATAAGTCTAGCAAATACCGCAGCAAGTAAGTACTAGAATTAGGCAGCCCTGTTATTTACTTCTGCTCTAACTCAATGAGCGTACCGTGCCAAGTTGGCACACATACTGTTCCTAGCTGTGACCTACAGCTATTTATGTGTCAATATGCACTGATGTTGGATAGTTTACATTTTTGAAGGTCTTTGACCTGGACTTTGAGCATTTGTCAACAATGACAAATGACGGGCGGTTTGCGCAGAAACCATGAATCTAGTATTTTTACTGGATCTGGCATGACGGGTGGGGGAAATGACCGAACGGGATAGTCTTATGTATCTTTCAGTAGGAGTAGCAGCGTAAGCGCTATTATTGTTTGTCCTTGTCACAGTCTCACATTTTTTTTATTCCCTATCGTAAATTTAGTATGTATTATGGTGGGCAACAAATAAATTCAACCAATCATAGTGTCGCATTGCCTATGTTTTGTCCCTCACGGAGGCACGCGTAAACCACTTCTATAGGAAACCTTCTATGGCAGAAACCAAGGGCCGATACAGACGGACTGCAACCCGATTGCAATTTGTATGGGAACTGCACGCTAATATGCTCATGGCTAAGACATCGGTTTTGTATGGATTATTTTATGTTCTCATAGCGTAATGGATCTAGGTACCTATATTTTTATTAGGTACTACAAATACAGTCAGCAAAGCTATTAATTTAGCACCCCTGCATACAAATATGGATGTATGTAAATTGGCATAAAATTGGTTGCCTGTTGCCTGTACTAGTTTAGGGCAAATTTGCATTTTAGTAGGTAGGTAGGTAAGTTCCTTTTGCATATTTGTAAAAAAAATGTAGTATATCATTACTTTGTAGTAAACAGGTATTTTTTAAATGCTATTATACGTATGTGACCTAGTTCTATAATGACAAAACGTTCATAGTTTAAAATAAACAATAGCTATTTGGCAATAGCCACTTCATATATATGTATATATAAGTTATTTTTATCTAGAAAACCGATACTTGAGCAGAAAAGCCGCATTGACACAATTCAACGAGCATATTATGGTCTGTTGTCAATGAAATTACGTGAACAACATAATGACTTGACTACGACGCCGCCAGATTACCTCGCAAAGATGCCGCATGATTATACATAAGCCGTGATGTTCATAAACTCGCATTCACATTTATTTCTAACCTCCTGAAAACTAGGTTTCAAAATTCACCAGCTTAAATTTAATCTGTCAAATGCACGAAGAGTCTAAGCTTAATAATATAAGGAGACATAGGGCCCGATTCGGATTTTGAAATAGACATCTGTTAGATATCTTTTAGACATCGCCAAGATACGATAACGATATGTTTAAGATCTAACCTGTCAAATTTGACATTTGCGCGATTCTGGAGATGCTCTTGAACGATTTCCACAAGATATGGCTTAGAGATCCAATTCACAACTAATAGATATATAACTCTATCTAACGTAAAAGTGACATTGGTTGCTCGAATTGCGCTGCAAAAGAGAACTAGTTGAAATCTAAACTATAACGTATCTAGAATGGATCTAGTACGTGACGTCTCTTGTGATTATCTTGAAGTTCGAATACGGCAGTAAGTCGACTAAGAGCTAAGACGTAGGTATTGACTTACTTTCTAAGATGTACAAGCTTACGAGACAATTAATCGCGATTGTGAAACAGATGTAGGAACATTTTATAAATTAAGTACTAGCGACCCGCCCCGGCTTCGCACGGGTTAACAAATTATACATAAACCTTCCTCTTGAATCACTCTATCTATTAAAAAAAACCGCATCAAAATCCGTTGCGTAGTTTTAGAGATCTAAGCAAACATACAGAGAGACAGACAGACAGACAGCGGGAAGCGACTTTGTTTTATACTATTTAGTGATTGACAGAAGTGATTGATGCAATCTAAGCGTTAATTATTTTTTTGGTTTTATTAAGCCTGCGAATTTGATAGTATACAAAACCGAAACATTAAGATAGTCAACCGTCTTCAATCATGTAAATGCAATTAAGAATCGCTTTATCATGAATTTAATATCTGTTAGAGACTTTCCTCACCGACCATCAGGTTAGGCTACTATCGGCCGTTAAACGTACCATAAGATTTAAAATAAATAATCTCCATCTAGTGGGTACTTAGTGATCTGTGCGACGCCCACACACCTCGATACTGAAGCTTATATTAAATCTGTCACGATGTTATATCATTCACAAAGTACACACGCATATTTATATCACATATATAATTCTTATTGAAAAGCTACCTTCTATAATAGAAGCGTGGGTTGGATGAAATATAAAATACTATTATTATTCTTGTGAATAAGTGGGTGTAAGGGGTCCAAATTCCATCTCACGGATCCCAAGCCAACCTCCCCTGCTCGTGGTCACCCTGCTAAATATCGAACGAGGCTCTGGCGACCCACCAACCCGCACTGGACCAGCGTGGTGGGCTTACGGTCCAAATCCCCCTCATGAAGTACAACTCCCCGTTACGGCCCCGAGTGCCCGGCAAAAGGGGTGCTAAGAATCCCCGGGCGGAGATTTCCCAAAAAATTAATATGGCGGGAAAATGCAAACGACAGGGTTGAGTGGAGGAAGGGAGGGGAGGCCTTTGCCCAGCAGTGGGACACTAAACCAGGCTAACAAAAAAAACATCTTGTGAAGCTATAACACAAAATAAGCAATAGTACTTATTTCATACAGAACGGACTCGCTCCACCCTGCCTCCCATGCAATTGCCTCGCCCCGTGGCAGCAGATCGTCTACAGATTGACAGAATCTCAGTGTTTGATTAACCAATTAACGGAAAGTTCAAAAGGTGTATTCTGTCACTTACATGCTTTAAATATATAGTAAGTGCTCCAACATATGTACCCAGGTACCCACGTCGCTATACCAGGCGGCCTAGCCAAGGTGACACTCGCTTGCGCTTCGCTATCTAACCGCTTTGTGTCTCTCTATCATTCTTCCACATTAGTGTGACAGTGCCAGTTGCGTCTCGTTCGCTACGTAGCGTTAACGATTGGCATGTTGGCTACGGGGCCAGAGCTCTTATAGCATGAACAGCGTCGCCGCGTGCGATTCCGTATATCAAGCGACTTCTAGTATGGAGTCACGCGCAACAACGTCAGTGGTCAGGGCTATAACCGCGAAAATCGAAGTTCGCAAATCGCGAGCATTTTTCTCTGTTACTCTAATTACGCCTTCATTGGAGTGAAACAGAAAAATCCCCGCAATTTGCGAATTTCGGTTTTTGCGGCAGCCCCTCAGCTTTATAGAAAAATGGATAGGTACTTATGTTAAAAATGGATAGGTGTTGTTGAAATCTACCCGCGATCTCCAATCTCCGTCATCGCTAGACAACTGAGACCTGCGCAGGCGAACACACACGCTCAGTTAAACCTGTACAGTTCAAGAGCTCGCAGGTCAAAAATATCTATTTTCATATTTGCGCAGGTCAACTGTGCAGTCGTAGAAAACTGCACAGTCGAATGCCATACACGCTCCTTTTTAACTGCGCAGTTGAATTGTACAGGCAAAACTGCGCAGGCATACCCTAGTGTGTATGGCTAGCTTTAGGGTACTGACTGTACTATTTCGTGTCCACCAGTGGCTATAGTCCATAGCACAGTTTTTTTTTGGGGATTTATAATAAATGGCAGATAGTTGAATAGGTAATACGAGTATAATAGGCAGATAATTGAATAAGAATATGTAATGGGTTATTAAGCTCAACTAGAGACTACTTAAATCAAACATAAATTAATTAAATTGAAGTAAATGATCATTACTTGAATAATAATCTAAAATAAATGATTGATGATGATGATCCATTTTACAGTCTCTTTCTTCAAAGAATTAGATTAAGTGTAAAAATGAAAACATAACAAAGGATAGTGATATTTGCCCGGCTCATACCCAAAGAAGAAGAGAAAGTACTTAATGTTTGTAAATATGGGCTTGCAGTTTTGTCTATGATATGTACTAGCAAATATTGACGCAAAATTCAAACCCACTTTGAAAGTAGGCAAGCTTAAGAACCAGAGTGTTTTTCCGGATGCTTGGAAAGTGGCGGCGGTTATTCCAGTTTTCAAAAGTGGCGATAAAACGGACTGCAGCAATTACAGACCAATTTCCCTATTGGGGTCATTATCAAAAATATTAGAAAAACTGGTTAGCAATCGACTGATAAATTTCTTAAATAAAAACAATTTACTCTCAGACACTCAATTCGGTTTTAGGCATGGTAGGTCCACTGAGGACGCCGTCACTCTTATCACAAAAACTATTTCAACTCACCTAGACCAAAACAAAGCATGCGCTGGAGTGTTTCTCGACCATGCCAAGGCGTTTGACACGGTTTCTGTGCCAATACTAATTAGGAAACTGGAACTGTCGGGTATCCGAGGAATTGCATTAAAGTGGATACAAAGTTACATGTCGGACCGTAAGCAATGTGTCCAAATTGACGGTAGAGTAAGCGACTCAAGTTCAATCAGTTTCGGTGTCCCTCAGGGCAGCATTCTGGGCCCCATTCTGTTCCTACTTTACATAAACGACTTGTCCTCCTTAAAGCTTGCTAAGGCCGACATTATTTGCTACGCTGATGATACTGCGGTTATATTTCATGACACTTCGTGGGCCTCATTGAAAACAACCGCTGAAAATGGCATGTCCCTTATAGCAAATTGGTTACAAGAAAATCTCCTAACACTTAACGCAGCTAAGACAAAATTTGTATGCTTTCACAAGACTGCTGTCTCCGCCCCTAAATCCTTAGACAAATTAATGATCCACTACTCCACAGTTACTGATTCAGTTGATAACGACTGTGACATTATTGAAAGATCGTCATCTACTAAGTACTTAGGGGTTATACTTGATGAAAAACTGTCTTTCAGAGATCACATCTTAGCCACAGCAAATCGAGTCAGAAAGCTAATATATGTCTTTAAAAAACTGCGCAGAGTCATGAGCAAACATCTCCTAAAGTCCACATACCTAGCACTGTGTCAGTCCATAATAACTTACTGCATTCCAGCGTGGGGAGGTGCTGCGAGTTCCTTCTTAATACTTCTCGAGAGAGCCCAGCGTTCGCTTCTAAAAGTTATGCACTCGAAACCTCGTAGATATCCGACATACCAGCTTTATAGAGAGTGTGAAGTTTTAAGCGTACGTCAACTATACATTTTGCGGTGCACTGTTATCGCTCATAATATAGTTCTAAAACTCCCGGACTACAATTCTCGATTACAAAAACGTATCTTTGTGGTCCCTGTACCTGTAGTCGTCTCAAAATTTGCAAAGAGACTCGGCACATTCATGTACATGCATATATATAGACAAGTTAATGACGCTTGCAACATTAAAACCTGCACTGCTAGAGAAGTTAAAATTATTACCTACAATTGGTTAAGCACTTTAAACTATTACGAAACAGAAACAATAATCAAATAAATAAATCCCGGCCTACATTCTTAACTCACATATTTACACTTAGACACTCATTCACACACCTATAACTATAACTATGAGTACCGTTCCATAAATCTTTTAAATATATGTTAAAACTCGCTTTTCTTATCCTACAAATTGCTTATCTGTTAATGATTCTTATACTTACTTAGTTTAATTCCCTAATTCTTTAGCGACTGAGATATTTTGATAATCGTTATTGTGTCAGCCTACGATACAGGCCTAGCCTAGTGTAGGGGTCACAGGTAATTTTTGTGTTCCATTTTTTGTATTGTGCAGTGTCAGTAATCATGTATATAAATATAATAAGTCATATTCAGTTGTAATATGTGATAAGCACTGTTTATAAATAAAACATTTTTGATTTTTTGATTTTGATTTTTTTTTGAGAGCCCGTACCATGAGTCACTAACAGTGTCAAAACTGACATATACGCTATCGAGAACGTAATTTACTTTCTAAACATCTCGTTTGCACTTATATGCGAGTACGAGCGAGATGTATAGAAAGTAAATTACGTTCTCGATGGCGTTTATTATGTCAGTGCCAAACTGCCAAACTGATGGTAGCCGTACTGGCCTCATTTAGCGCAGGTACCTTATTCCTGGCATTTTTAATTCATAAACTTTTTAAAAATTTAAAAATAATATTCGCGACACTTGACCTCCATGCTCTACCTATAATATAATGGTGTGTAGTCGCGTTTTTATTATAATTCTCTAGAACCATCGACCAACAATACGAAGATTATTCTTTATAGCTATAATTCAAAACCGTCACGCGATTTAATACCCGCGATAAATCGCCCGACTAATTAATAGGTTCAAAAGTCGAAACATAAATTAAGATAAAGGTGTTTGAATAATACAGAATACGGTATTTTGCGGAACGTTTAGTTAATTCTACGCCATATTGTCCGAAAGTTATTTATGTTGCTATCTTGTTTGAAACTGTCTTTTAGGTATTTATGGTTTTATCGGTTACGTGCAATTCTGACCACACACATAATTGGCGGAAAGTTCCGTCTACGTTCTTAGTAAATTTTCTACAAAATTTCACTTTAGGTATAGTTTGACTTCAATATTTTCTAACAATTTTTCCTATATTAAAACGTAAATATGAACATGACATCCTCATTATCAATAGAGGCAGGGTTTGCAATCCGGATCCGAAATGTGTGAAATTATCCGGTTCTGGATCCGGATCCGCGGATCTTCCCATACATTTCAGATCCGTCGTGCAAACCCTAGCAGGGACGTTTACTTTATAACTAAAGCAATTTCCTTGAATATCTAATGAATGTAATATCAAGTCACATTAACAGATTTCTCTAAGGGCCCTTTTGAGTTTTGAATAAGTTTCGAGAGAGTTCTCGACGTTGCTAATGGAGCATGCAATTAGTGTTGAGTCGCTCACTCGTGAGGCACCTCATTTGTACCACTCATTTTGTTAATTTGTCGCAGTACTTCGTACCGCAAAAATGTCTTACTTCACTCCTCTATTCATTTTACTCATTTACTCGCGCGCATCACAAACACCTCTTGCCACACAAATCATTCACACAATTCAAATTTCAAAAAAACTCTTATCCGTTCAAATTCACTCGCGAGTCTCGCGACCCACAAAACTCATACAGTCCTCACAACTCGCAACAGAGTCCCTGGATCGCGCGAGGCGCTAGGCGAAAATGTCTCAAATGAAGAAACGAGTAATGATCCACACTGTCAACTGCCGAACTACAAACCTTATTGCAACGACAAAAGGTCCACCGAGAAATGCGTTGAGTTTGTACCACTCACCGCTTCTCTGTGACATGAACCCCTCAAAAATCTTTTCAAAATGTAACAATGAATTAGAAATACCCAAAGAGGGAGTGAGACCGACACGCGACGTACTTCAATATCGCTTCGCGTCGCCGCCGAAAATACGTTAACAATTAAACACAAAAGACAACAAGCGTAAGCGCTGCAAGCTTTCATACATCTTTAAAAAATTGTCGCTGTTGGAATTAATGAAATAGTTGACGCTGAAAATATGCTAGTACCTCACCTCATTTGAAGTAAGACATTGTAACACCTCATTTTAGAAAATGAGGTACTCATACAAACTCATTTTAAATTGATGTCCTACCCATCACTACATGCAATAACAAACAGAAACGTTAGAATCCACTTCGAGATCTGAAAGTAATGATGTATCGACGTATGGGAACTATCGAGATCTTGTTACGTTGCAGATTGCAAGGAATAGTACTTTAAATACTAAAGGAACGAGTATAATGACGAAGAAGTGACGCATTTTACTGAAGTATCAATTTACTCTATAGAGCACTGTATACAGTTAAGTTGCAAAGTAATTCGAGTTCTTTGGATTGGAGTTAGGACCCAAGTAGATATACAGACACATTAAAATGTCTCATCAGAATGTGGGGAGCGATTATTAATGGTGTCAATGTTATTTGTATTCATATATATGCATCATTTGCTTGTCCATTACCCTCCGTGATTCTTCTCACTTGATGGTCTCATCGGAAGACCAACGCTGGAAGCCACCAGCAACATGCTGAGATGAGGCCATTTCGTGGCACTTTAATCTTATTTTGTGTTTTCTTTCATATTATGTATTATCTGTGTTTACGAATAAAAATTATATTCTAAAGTGTCATTCAATAGAACTTGCTAACTATGTAAACTAACCGCCATACTAAAATTGACACTGAATGTCAATTTACTAGTAACTTTTGTTTACATAGTTAGCAAGTTCTATTGAATGATACTTTCTATTCTATTTATTGGTGCCTGCTGCCGTGTGGAGTTCAACAGCTTTGTCTATTTTCTCAAACTAATACGATCTGCACATTTAAACGCAAGCGCAAGGCTCTTGCTTAACAAGGTGTAGTAGCATATTTCGTCCCGTCGTCACTTTCCATCAGGTAAGTTGTTACGTACAACCGTTGTAAATAATAAAAAGATAAGAATATCCTTGCCGACCCTGACTCTTCAGTTGGGATTGGGATACATCTTCTAAGTGTAATTATCCCTCCTACAAAATCCTCGTCCACGTCACTCAAACGTCAGGTTCACTGAACAGACTCACGTAAACATTGCAGAAATATCGGCGGGGCATAAAACGGCCAGCTTATTACATCTGCTTCGTAGGAGCCCAAAGCTATGACGCTGTAAAATAACACCACTGAAATATTTTATCGACTGAGCATAAACTTCGTGAAAGTTATAGCTATTGGAAATTGGTCTTATTCCGCGCAGGAAAGATTTTACGATGAAGCAGATTGCTAAATTGCTCATTTAAAATATTGTCTTCGGTAGCTTTATTGTTCTCGTTGCTCTTATTGCTACTAAGAAAATTCAATTGTTGCCAGGAAAATTGAAAGGACAATAATAAATATTTCTCGATTCAGCTTTTCAATTTGCCGAATATCGTGTTTCTTAAAATATTTAGGTACCTACTGTATACACTAACCGTATCTATTCGGCAAATTACTCACGCCAGCAATACTTCTTGCGTCATACTGGCACGGCCTGTATGCTAAATTACTCGTTCTTCAAATGAAATTAGAATTATTTACGTACCTATCGTGATTCCGCTCAAATGGCTTGTAAGATGCATCATTCATTTTTCTCTTGTTTTACCTGACCGGCTGCGAGATTTCCAACAAGAATCAAAAAGTTCCTCACAGTTTATTATGGTCGTAAATGTCGTAATCTGTTAATTTATCGCACGATTAATCGATATTTGAATGAGTCGCTATTTGTATTCGAAGTTAATCTTTTGCTTACCGCGTTTCAAATTGAACAAGTAATTAAATATATACTTTTAAAATCTACTTAGAAGTAGTATTCAGTTCAAGCCAATGATAATTAAGTATAGGGCACAATGTAAGACAGCAGCTAGTGGCGAGCCTCTAAGTGTTGGTTTCGGATCCGCACACGCCGACCAAATGTCCGAAACACCTTAGTTCCGTTATGGGTAAACACATACAAATAAGTAATACATATCACACCTCATCTTTGGAAAGATATTTAATTTGCAAAGCTAATGTTGCATAAAAGTAATACATATTTCCATAATGATTACGTATTGGTTATCTACCTACCATCATTGATGGTAAAAAGGATTTACAAGGCACTAAAATCATTAACTAATCTGCCAAAGGGCCTATTTACTCGTATAATGCCATCTGCAGTATATACCTAGTCGTATATAGTCTGGAAAACCATCTGTCAGGCATTAAACTAAAATGTATGTGGGAGAGTATATCCTTCGCACCTTGCGTTTTTAAAATTTGCGCCATTTTCTACTGACAGAGTTGGCTTGCCAGAGTATAGCAACTTAGCCGTGCAGCACCTTTTATTTTCAAGTTGACAATACCGACCGCGGTGCTAGTGCAGAATAAATGACATCTAGTTTTTTTGCCAACGTTCTCACTGTAGCGTAAGGTCAAAGCTATCGTTCGTGCACTTTTTGTACCTATTAGCAAAAAAACTGCAATAAACGACGTCGAGTATACTCTTAACGAGTTATTAATGAGGGTATTACTTCAAATATCTGTTATGCACGCTTCAGACTAAAACACATTCGGTTGTTCTTTTTCTTAATTGAGTCTTGGAACTTGGCCTCGTTTTCATTTGCCATTCCGATGGGAATTTCCAATTAAATCTGTTCGAATGTTGGTCATCACACGAACGTGTCACCGCTATTTAAAAGAAATAAAAACGCAAACAAAACAGAAATGCTATCGCGAGACGATCGTTCTAAAGATACCACGGTGCTTGAACAGGTTTCTATATATTCTGACATTTCTGACTAAGAATATTTAAGCCTAGAACTTAGTTTCATACAGCGGAACTGTTACCAATGAATTCAATATAAAATCTCCATCTCTTTCGCTATTTCTACATTCGGGTGAAAGAACAATACAGTATAAGTATCATCGTGCCGCCTACCATACAAAATTTTAATTAAAGAATTTTGAATCTAGTTAAGTACTTTTAATCGGGTTTCATTTGTTATTGTCGTCGTTGTCGTGTCGTATTTGTGTTTGTGTTGTGTGTATTTGTTGTTGTCGGGTTGTTGTGTTGTCTCTCGCGCATGAGAGGAGGCCTGTGCCCAGCAGTGGGACGTATAAAGGCTGAATTATTATTATTATTATTTCATTTGTTAAAAAAAAAATACACACCCCTAGCACATGATTGGCGCGACAGTATCTCGCGGCGAGATAGACTACCCGTCTTTTTCTAACTGTGTTAATAAAAGAGGGACAGGTAGTCTATATCGCCGCGAGATATTGTCGCGCCAATCATGTGCTAGCCGCTAGCCCGGCAGATAAAAGAAATGCCACTTTGTATGTTTTATAGTAAATCGAGTGTACATTTCTAATGCACAATGCACATTGGGAAACCGAGAGGATGTTAGAATGGCATAGTAAAATTGGCTTCACTACGTTTACCTTCTACGCTATTATTCTATGTATTCACTAAGCTTTAGTTGACGTATAGACTTTCAAATTACCTGTTTTCTCAGTGTTGTTAGCTAGCGAACTCGGGCTGACCTCGTGGTTCATTTGACTCCAACTGCCAGGAAATGGAAAATCTGCCAACTTGCGCGTCAAGTTGCTATGCTATGTTTAGACAATCAAATCATTTATTCCACAAGTGACGGGATCCGATACAAGTAATTGATTTAAACTGGCAATTTTTTTAATCATTCTTTTTTATGATTTTGTTTTTAGGATTTCGTACTCAAAGGGTAAAAACGGGACCCTATTACTAAATCTCCATTGTTCGTCTGTCTGTCACCAGGCTGTATCTCATGAACCGTGATAGCTAGACACTTTAACTCACTTTTAGTTGACATTTTCACAGATGATGTATTTCTGTTGCCACTATAACAACAAGTACTAACAAGTACGGAACCCTCGGTGGGCGAGTCCAAAGCGCACTTGCCCGGTTTTTTAATTATGATTTCATTCTTGGTAATTAGATGCACAACCTAGAATCTTTTCTGCTTTGCTCCAAGAAGTTTTTTTATTGTAAAAAATGCAATAATGAAATACATCTTCATAATTATTTTAACAAGTAACGTACCTAAATTGCGTATTTTATATGTAGGTATAGCACTTTGTCATTAATGCATAAGTGTTCAATTAAAATAACTGGCGTTACAATATTAACGAAAGAGCAAAACCTCAGCAAAACACATCTATCTATCTAATACCTTTAAACGAGCAATTCTTGTATATTTATTTATTTATATGTATATATATTTCGGGGATCTCGGAAACGGCTCTAACGATTTCGATGAAATTTACTAAATAGGGGTTTTTGGGGGCGAAAAATCGATCTAGCTAGGTCTTAATCTCTGGGAAAACGCGCATTTTTGAGTTTTTATATACCTATTATGTTTTCCGAGCAAAGCTCGGTTTCCCAGATATTAAGAATTAAGGGAACTAAAATGTGGCTAATGTGACGTAATATTCAATGATGAAATCTGCACATCGCACTCTAAATAAATTATTTTTGTCTCTTTAAGAGTATCTAATCAACAAATAGGTATAAAAATATTTAAACAGGTTTTTCGTCGTTCTAAATTGTCACTCTCACTATCCGCGATAGCTAAGATAACACTTTACGAATGTGTGCCCGATTCGGATTTTGAAATAAGTAGACATCTATTGGATATCTTTTAGACATCACCAAGATACGATAACGATATTTTTAGGATCTAACCTGTCAAATTTGACAGTTCCGCGATTCTGGAGATACTCTTGAACGATTTCCACAAGATATGACTTAGAGATCCAATTCACATCTAACAGATATCTATCGTAATCACTATCTAACGTAAAAGTGACATTGGTTGCCCGAATTGCGCTGCAAAAGAGAACTAGTTGAAATTTAAACTATAACGTATCTAGAATGGATCTAGTACGTGTCGTCTCTTGTGAATATCTTGAAGTTCGAATACGGCAGTGTGTTTCATTACGATATCTAAATCACGCAATATTAAGGTCATTGACCCCCGGCTATCGCTTTGGACGATAACACTTACACGGAAAAAATCCGTCCTCAATATGGCTACAGATAAAATTATCAGCCAGTTTCAGTAGATCCTCCGCGCATCCCTCCAGGCAAATGTTTTAAGCTCTATTTATAGAAAGAACAGAATGTCGGGGGTCTAGTAATGTTGGACAAGATGCGTTAACGATAGTGTAAATATGCCGTACATGTCCTTGGGTGTGGACGCCAAACAGAGGTCGTCTCGAGAGGTCGCTACTGTAAATATTGGAACTACTTGAATTTCCTGTCGTGTTTAACTAAACCATAGAGAAATATAGTAAGACAAGAGTGCTCACTCCATACATCAGTTAGACTATTAATTTCAGTGTCTACATCTAGCATCGAGTAGCGGAACTATCAGTACTGCTACTTGACAATAGATGTAGCACCGACTGGAAAGTCTTATCTCAACAGCATAAGACTTTCCGGTCGGTGCTACATCTATTGTCAAGTAGCAGTACTGATAGTTCCGCTACTCGATGCTAGATGCTAATAGTCTTTTTGGTACTAAAACTGATATATGGAGTGAGCAATCTATGTATTTTTTTCTCTATTACTAAACATAAAAAAATAATAATATTTAAAAAGACGGAATGCACTATGAACAGTGGATAAAGCTGCGCAAGTAACGTAATAAACGAATTATATTTTTCAATGCAAATTAATAGCAAAAATTATTTGGTTATTCTGAAATGCCAACAAATTGCTATTTTAAAGCAAATAGAAAAATTTAGTTGTTATTTTGAAATTGCAATGAATAATTAAATAAGTATGTACAGTCGACGTCATAGATATGTTTACACTTTTGCACCTTAGTCCTTCGTAATAAGGCGAAAAATGTAAACATATTTTTGACGTGGACTGTACCTACTCATTTCGTTAAAACGTTTTCTAACATATTTGCAAGACATTTTAGCGTTTACATTGCAGTAACATTCAGTGATCGGGGATTTCTATGCCACACCGCGGGATATCAAGTCGAAATGGTAATATGGATACGCCACTTGGCCCGCGATAGGAACAAAACTGTTCGAAAAGTAAACGCTATTTCGGTGTTGGTAATTCGTTTATAAAATAAAGGACTGTAAAAAACATGGGTCTCGACTCGGTCGTTGAAAGGCAATGCAAAACTGATAAGGCAATGCGAGCTTAGTGGTTTTATTGATATATTCAATTGATCTGTAATCAAATTTTCAATTATTAATATTAATAATATATGCAATGCATGATTAATTGATTAACAGTAACATGCCAAAACACTCTCCTATATCGCACACGAATCCCGGAATCCCGCGGCATATCCATACTAGCATAATGATTGAGGTCATTCACCCCAAGGGGCATAGAAATCCCCGATCACTGAACATTACATGTATAGCATATATTCAAAATATAATATATATGACTAAGTAATTCAACATTAGGCACAGTTGAAAGGTAAACCAGTGGAGAACGTGAATAATGAAAAAAAGCCCTTGCTTAAGAGGTTAAAAATTGACTTCTAAGCGTAAAAGATAAATTTTGTTACGTGTTACTATGGAAGACAGAATAAATAATTACAGAAGACTCACTCTAGCAAAACGCGTCTGTTACGATCAGCGCAGATATGGCCGCTAGGTGGCGACAGCGCCACGCGCGGCTTATGGCTTTCCCCAAAATTGGGGCCGAACGGATGTACTTTTAGCTACCTGTAGCAAAGCGACGAAATCGCGAAGTGAGCCACGCCTGCCATAATGGTTACCATTATGAAACATGGCTTCTGCCTCGCAATGAACATTCTGCACGTTAGTAGCTAGTATTCTGTGATATAACCCTAGAGGATATCTTTGCTGGCATTAAACACAATAGCATGACCTTGGCTATTGTTATTTGTATCGGTTAGCAGGCTATAGTTAAACATCATCAACTATGCCCCATGGGGTGTCATTAATGAAGGCTAGGAAATGGACTATCGCAGTTTCTTTGTCAACGATATGGGACGTGTACAATAGCGGTTCATTTCTAAGCTCCCTATACTGTTATGTTACTGCCTCTTTGCGGTTATCAAGTAGCAAGGAAGTACGTGCTTAATTATGCCACTTTAAAGGTCATTTTAAAATAGATATATCCGACCAACCTTTAAGGCTTCGTCACACAGGCGGGCGGGGCGTGAGCGTTTTATATGTAAATGCTAATATTAAAGCGACAATATTATTTTGGCAAAATGAGGCAAATTCTGAACTCACAAATTACTGCTAAACCATATTCACGAACAATGCAAATAGGGTTATGTTAACAAAGTTTTTGTACATATAGTTTGTCAAAGATCTGTCTCATTTCAAACATAGACGGAGAGGATCATACTATCTTTGTCTTACACTAGTACTAGCACCCAAAAGAAAAAGATGAGTATAGTTTTTTTTGTTCTTATTTACTGATAAATTGGTTGATATGTATTTGAATTTCCGTTACTTTATACTGCTACAAATCTAATACCTTTAAACGAGCAATTCTTGTTTATTTATTTATTTATTTATTTATATATATATATATTTCGGGGATCTCGAAAACGGCTCTAACGATTTCGATGAAATTTGCTATACGGGGGTTTTTGGGGGCGAAAAATCGATCTAGCCAGGTCTTATCTCTAGGAAAACGCGCATTTTCGAGTTTTTATATGTTTTCCGAGCGAAGCTCGGTCACCCAGATATTACTTATCTAAACGCCCAGGTTATGGCTGGTAAAGTCGCTTAGCAACAGCGTCCAAAGTCCAAAGTACAGAAGTACTTCTGCTGATTTTTGATAGGTACCTTTTCAAATTTACCCCAGTTTACTTACAGTTCACTATGGCTATGAAGTACTATGAACTTGTGGTGGTACTTAGTGACTTTTGCTTGTCACCTGACGATAATTGAACATATAAGTTTATTTAATTGTACCCTTAGGTACCTACAAATTTGTAACATTATGTAAAATCATTAAAAATACATTGTATCTTGGATGAAATTGCCAATAAATTCAATATTATAGTTTTAGTAAGACAATTTTATGAGCGTATATTATATCCGAGCAAACTGCTTAGCAAAAACGCTACTGTTTGAAATATGTCATAATTTACTACCTGTCATGTTTCTTACAATGTTGCCTTCAGGACTATAAATTATACTCTAAGACGAGGTAATCTCATAAAAAAACACATAAACCGGACAACAAAAACTTCTATTTTTAATATAGTATAAAGGTTACGTGAAGGCATATTACTACACAACTATGGACTTACTTTACATATTATTATTGTTCTTTTAGTTCGTCAAAACCACAGAACATATTAAAGAGTTTCTTGTTCTGTGGTCAAAACGTCGTTCGTCAAGTTCGTTCAGAAATTATCATAAAAACCTACGTCGTACCGTCATTACCATCAATTCATAATCTATCCTAACCGGGTTTCGACCGAGTCATTAAATTGATTGTTAATAAGAACGCCATCTTGAGCTTTCAGGTGGTCTAGCAGGAGTTGCGTTCTCCCGTGAGTCCATACATCTTGCGCGACTTCAAGTATGGAGTCACGCGCGAGAACGCAACTCATGCTAGACCGTCAGGTGTCCGTGGTAGCCTATACAATGTACTCACCTATTTTCCCATTGGGGCTGTACGGGCCGTAGCTGCCCGAGGACAGTGGCGACGAATACCCGTTGTTCGGCTGCGGCGCCGGCGACGGTGAGTTGGCGCCCGCGCCGCCCGCCATCCAGTCCCTCACGTGCCCGTTCGCCGCGCCGTTGTGGCTCACGCCCGGCTCGGCCTTCACCGCGCCTGCAAGCCCGCGGTACGCCACCTCGTGCTTGAGGTCCATGCCGCTGCTACCGCATGATGCGCCGGCGCCGGCCCCGCCGCCCGCACTCCACACTTCTGTAAAGGAGAGAAGTGTAAAGTAAGCTTTCTAGATTTCATCTGTAGCATCTTGGGGATGGATGGACCAATGATTTGGCCAAGAAAGCATGGAGCTGGTGGATAAGCGATTGGGAAAGTGTCTTTTTTAAGGAAGGATCCGTTGGAAAGAAGAAGACCACAATCGGATGACATGAAAAGTTAAATCGTTGGGTATCCGTAGTATGGTCGTTGGGTATAGCTTACTTTTATCGGAAGACATGAATGTGTCACTCTTAAGACAACACGGATAAATACATGAAGAGCACAGGCATGCTAGACTCGGACCAAGCTAACTCTGCACGTTATTTGCAATGACAACGAGCGGCAATGTCATCCTGAATGTCAATCACACTCTGATTTTAATCATTTAAGTCGGTGTCGGTGCAAAGTTATTTTAGACGGCCTTTACAAATAATTATCATCATGCCATCTCATCGCCAAACAATTCCCACTTTTGTAAATAAGCCTCCGTTACTCGTAATGGCTATAATTATCGGTCCCTTTCCGCTCTCATCTAACAGACTCAACCTTCATGAGATTGTCAGCCTTGTGGGAGGCCTAGTGTAGGTGTTGGTATGCGTATGAATGAGATTTGAGGTAAATAAACCATTAGTGCGATGTAACTAACAATTAAAGTATGTGCTAACCTGTTAATGAATTCGAAATTGTTTATATCTTCAACTACTGACATATCACGTCATTTAGGATGGTCTATGACTATGAAGAATTTTCTTAAATATCCAGAAACTCAGTTTTCATTTTTTTTTGACCAAAAACAAAACGCAATGAAATGACATATTTCAAGTGGTTTCAGTAAACATCGTAGTAATTAGCTATATTTTCTTTTAAGTGTTTTATTTCGTTTACTCATATCTCTAACAAAGAACAATACCAAATCATTGTATTTTTTAATCTTTGATCTCATCTTAGATAAGAAACATAAACATTGAAGTACAGTTAGATGGCTTTGAAGAAAGAACAAAGACCAGTTGTGAAGGCTGAAGCCAAGGAAAAAGTGCTTAAAAGGTACAAATTTACTAGATTTTTCTTAGCAACATATTTTACTCATGAATGGGCAACGCTTTGTTTTCGGTTACAGGTTTTCTAAATATAAATATACCTAATCATATTTTTGCTTTGAAGTTTTGTGTAAAAGCCTTCGATCAACACGGAAGGGATGCGGCATTCGCACTATTTCCCCTCTGCCTAGGTACAAGATCAACTGATCTAGCGCGGGTAATAAAACTAGTTGCGCTCGGATTTTTAACTAGACCGAGTCCAGACGCGCGAGTGAACACAGCAGCAGAAAAAATGCCTAATCGCTCGGTTTTTTGTTGTAAAAAGAGGACGGGGACATCAAATTTACAAAAAGAAGGTGTTACATTTCACATGTAATATTTTTTCTACATGTCATACGTTTAATTACTTATTATTTTAGTCTCATGTAATTGCTGGATTTATCGATTTTTCTCGCCCAATACAAATTGCGGATCGGTCGAGTGACAAATCCGACTTCTCATCTCTTGACGAAATTGAGTTAGTGTGCGTGTTGTGACACTTGTGACTCGTCCGTACACAAAAACAGATCGAGGTGTGCAAGATTTGTCTGTGTAGGGTGTCATTTTCTATGTATTTGTGTCGTCATTACAGATTGGATTTTGTACGTAAGTGTGTGAGAAGTGCGACTGTGTGCACGTTCCCCCCCCCCGCGAAAAATGGCAGAATGATTTTAATGTCAAGATATCGCTTGGGCCCACAGACTTGTCATTTTCGCGCTCGCGCTTGACAGACAGCTGAAGTGTGCGAAAGGGAAGCCATCACGTATATGAACATACCATGAGTGCGAAAGAATCAGACTACCAATGAGAAAACGTGACCACTTTTGACTTTGACGACGGCCGCGGACGGCCAAGAGCGTATCACAGTAATTTTCAAATTGAAAAATATACACGGATTAGGACGAAAAGTATTAAATAAAGTAATTCAGTGAATATTGTGTCTTGTAGTGTGCCGGATTTCAGTGTTACAGTGCCAAATAATCCAAGCAAACACTAATTTCAGAGGATTTATGATATTCCTAGCGAAATTTTCATAACGATATTTTGTCAAATTAACAGCGTAAAAAGTGTAAGAAGCCGGTTTATAAAGTTCATTATAAGTTTTTCTTCCTTTGTGTGCTAATATTTTATCATATTAGTCTATAATTTAAAATATTTTGTGTAAAAACATAACCTGTTACTTTACGATAGGGCTTGACAAAATGTTCATATGACAGTATCGATAACTTGTCGGTATATTAATAGCTATGTAATTATTTCTTCACAAGACATCATTAAGATATTAGCTTTTATAACCGACTTCAAATAATAACGATTGTTATACCTTTTTGAAGGTGCTCATGTTTAGCGGTAAATTTAAACTTCACTTTCCAACACAGTAAGAGTTACATTAAGATAAGTCTGCAACTATTTTGATAGTACACGCAGTGCAAGTGTTATTTATACGTCATAATGTCGTAGAATTTTAACGTTTAAAATAACACATTTGAAAAAGTAGTCGATAAAGCAATCAAACATCGACAGATTATTAATATGTTGTAACATGACATCACTATTTTCGATCTCACATAGACAATTTACGCACACACTTGCATTTCATTTTTGGTCGCACTTTTGAAGATTGACAGTTGTTCTAGTCATATTAATTCTATGCTTGGGCCTATCCCGTCCGACGTGTCGGAAGCCCGTGTTGATCGAAGGTAAAAGCTAAGCAAAATATTGAGAATTGCTATTAATTTAATCTAAGTTGGACTTCCATACAATGTTCTTATACCGTGACTGCAGACGCAGCTATTACTTCACGTGTTAGAAATACAAACTAAGTGCCTGTAGCAAATTACAGTTCCCCCTTTTATATTGATCCTGAGTAGTTAAGCTAATGATAGTTAGGTTTTTAATAAAAAAAAAAAGAATATATTTAATGTTACATTACACGCTGTATTTAATACAATGTAAAATAAAACAGGTCGACTAAGCAAAAATATCCTGGACAACGATGGAACTATGTTAGGGCGCGGTCATATTAACATTATAATTCAAACCTAAAAAACCCGTATTATTTGGAAAAACTCCTAGCGTTCCACTTTCTTTCTTATCTTTAAAGTTTTGTTGTACGATATTAGGTACCTACTAGCACGCCAAGTAAACTCCACAAGCATCTTAAATCTAGCAGCTATCTGTAATCACCTCGTAAAGCAGCGTCGCGGGACTAGCCCATTTATCCGGACTAATATGCCCGGGTTCCCCGGGTATACCCCGGCATTCAACAATACCCGGATAAGACGTTGGCAATTGGCTACATTGTTCGCCCATCGTAAAAGGAGATACATGGATATTAGCTACGACATTATTCAAGACCCAGATGTCCCAATTTAAAAGAGTAGATAGAGGAGACCTAATTTTGAGTATATAACATCTATTTTATTTTTACAAGACTGCATTAGTACACTCATCTTGGGATTTTAGGTAGGTAGGAAGTTGTTTATTGTTAAATTATTATTATTTTCTAGAAAGAAGTAATGTTTAAAATACCACTCCAACAATTCATGTCAAGTACCTACTTAGAGCGCAGGGCTGCAGTGCAAAGTATGTCAAAAGTGACAGACTTAAATATCATACAAATAAAATATACAAGTAAATATGTATTACCAGAACCTCATTTGGTTTATTAAAATGTATATATTTATTATTAATAAAACTTGACACACTGACAATCCATCCTTTAAAACCAAAGACGCGACGTGACGGCTGCGGCTCCAGCCCAATATCTACCTTCATGCATTCCGATAAGTTTCACGATGACGCGCACACGATAGACATGGCGTTCGAAGGGTTAAAAAGTCACAGTATATTTACTTTTTATGATGTATTTATTTTAAAATAAAAAGCTATCAAGGACTGACACACTGATGGATGAAAATGTCAAGCATCCTGTCATTCCACAAGGCATCAACTTAATTAGTATTGCATTCACGTCCTTTCGCGTTTTGCATCGCAGCTTTGCAATTGCAGACACGGAAATTTACATAAAAGAATCGTTTGTCGTTTATTGTTGGGCGTAATAAAATAACTCTGTAAAATATGGCGAGATATTTGCAATATTGAGGCGTACGCACACTGGACCGAGATAATTTGTAACGTTCCATGTCTAAAGAGTCCTTATGCACATGGAGCATAAGGGACCTTTTAGGCATGGATCGCCACATTTATAAGAGGTTACGATGCGTTTGAGTCTATAAAATGTCACGATCTCTACATTTTAATAAGTTACCAACTTAATTTAAAAAAAAAAAAATTTATGGTACATGTTGTAGCACATGTCTACATTATTTCTCTTTACGCCTATCTACTCAATTTTCCAGTGCTATAAATGGATACATTCGCCTTTGCACTTGACATTTTTACTAATATTTATCTACTACGTTGTGCATAACGAAGTGTTTATTACTACTTCTAATGTACATTCATTACAACATAATTATTTGCAGTACACAACCTAACCGCATCGTTTGTTCAGCTTGAAACGGAATCCCTGAGAAGTCAGAAACATGTCAGCCAGTGAGACTATAAATACGTGAGTAGAATCCTACTATTAATATAGATGTAGCTGACTTACTTGTCAATTTATTAGCAAACAGTGCCAGTAATGCCAAAGTCGATAGTTTTTTATAACACGACTGTGCTAACACATAACGAACTTGTGCAAACAAGGCTACGGGCTACTTAGGTTCCTATCCTAGCGTATACTTACACAGATGTTATCATACTGAACATTTATTTTTATTTGCAACTATTTTTAGAAAGAAACTACTAGGCATCTACTTAATTAGTAAAAGTGTACATAAGTATGTGTAGTATTAAGCTGCTCGAAGAATTTTATGAGCTACACACACAGTAAAGTCTTAAAGATGTTACGACGGAACATAAAATATATGCAAATCATGCAAACAAAATTGTTCTAACAAGGGTCGGTTTGCAGAGTATACACTCAAGAATAATAAAAACGGGTCACTTTTTAGAAAAATTGCGTACCAGTGTGATATATATTTATTGTCTTTGAGTCTTTAATATTATAAATATTTTCCCTAGTTATCGTTTTATTTTTACCTTCGGATCCTGCCAGACAGAATAGCCAAGTTTCATAACTTTATAAGGGTTTGAAAGTTAGTGAAAAGACCTTCTTAAATGTTTCTTTCAAGAAACTTTTCATTTTTACATTTCTATTGCCGCTACATTTACTAAGTTTGATATAAGTATTTCCATGTATTTGGTTCATGGAGCTAATTAGTAGCGGTAATTGGTATATTTTATTAGTCACTGTCTCCATTGTCGAAGGTCATGGCCGTTTGGCATCTCATTATAAACTTAATTAGCTCATCTGTTCTGTAGAACTGGTATCCACCAAAATAATGAGCCGGTGCACGGGGCATAGTGCAAGTACGCGTTGCACAACCCGCGCCGGCGCAGAGAAAGCGCGTGACGTCACGACCTCGACACGCTCACCTACTTGCGCCCCACCACCCCCACCAGCGCCAACTCAATGTCGTACCGGAGCTTTCTCCGTGCCCTCACATACGCCAATCAAGTCAATCAACCCAATCTCTCATCTTGGATCCAGATAGTGAAATTCCTTGACAAAATCGATGGTGCGTCAAATCAAACGTAGCAGCCCATCAGTTTTTTTGGTTGGTTTGGTTGGTAATTTTGGTAACATCGCCTCGTGATTCATTTCTTTGTTTTTGCTTATTAATGCTGTTTAAAGTGTAATATTGATAGCATATTATGCAGTAAACTAATGTGGAAGTGTGCAGATAATGAATAATTAATCATGAGAAGCGCGCGGGGCCGACCTCAAATGAAATGGGAAGAGGCACGGAGAAAGAAGAATCATGAAACGCGTTTAACCACCATTCTGGCGTCAACGCCGGGTAGCCCACGCGGGTTCTTGTAAAGTACAGCTATCGCCTTACAAGAACTCCTAACCCAACTACCGGACAACGTCGTGTTCTAGAGTATCATTTATTTCTGTATTTCTACCTCTAACCGTGGCTGGCTAGAGCCCTAGAGGCCATAATTTTATACTTTTATACCGTACACTGGCTGAAGTTTATTACAAATAATATTAATTTGATCCCACGTGGGATCCACTTTGACGTTTGCGAAATCATCGATAGTATCGATGGAGCCATATTACCCAAAGATTGATTGATTGATTATCAGTTTTTAGATCAACTTGAGTAAGTTGGGTTGTCTAGTGCGCTCAGTATTGTCATTTCCAATTACGACATTAGAACATAGGCTATGCTATGATACAGTTCCATTACTAAACGCCACGTTTATAATTATCACAGCACAGAAGAATGAACAGTATTGTCACGTATTGTAGTACATACACTTTTATTCGGGCTTAACAATAGCATTTAACTCTATTGATCTTCTTCAAGGGCGTTTAAAGTAGAAAAGTGTCTTAACTACACTTGTGTAACAATTGGGTCATTAAAACTTAAGTAACTCGGCACTTTGTTAAAGAGTTCCGGCAATCGAGTTGGACAAACGGTACTACGATCGCGAGTCGCGACACCCAGTTGAAGCTATGAAAAGTAACAAGGAGTAGCGACCACTTAAAACTTAAACCATTTTACTATGATGGAACTCATAATCTCGTAGTTAATGTAGATCGTAATCATAACATTAGATATTACGACTTGACGTTAAAGCTTACAAACTGACGGCGACGGTTCGTTATTTTTCTCGTAGTACCTGACACTTCCCGTTTCATGTGACCTTTAAATTCCACCATTCATTGTAAGAAAGCGATTTCTTAAATGGCTGTCGCATGTCCTACTTCGATTTTCACGGATCGCTTGGCGGGTTGCGGCGCCGAGTCTGAGGGCCTACCGCGAACCACGTTCGACGTGTTGCCTCTCTGTCGCACTTGTAAATTCGTACGTAAGTGTGACAGGGAGGCAACACGTCGAACGTGGTTCGCGGTAGGCCCTCTGCCTTCGCGACGCCGACGTCCCAATGTTCAACTTCATACGTGACATTGCACATTGGCTCTCGTCTTCGTAGTCCTGTTAAACTAGATGATTCTCTTTTATGACTCACCCGATAAAGTTTTATTACACATTACAATAACGTTGGTATAAAATACGACAAGCACAATCGGAAGAATCTAAGTGCAGTGTATTCTGTTTCCAGAAATTTATACACCGCAGTCGCTAGTCTCCCCGATTGCGATCGCCAGATTTATGCGCGATTTTATTCTCTGTTCGCGCTCAGAAAATATTCAGTACTCGAAATAAATCAGGTATGGTTCGCCAGCGCGGACGTTAAGAATCCTTGGATCGGTCAGCGGATATTCGCTTAGATCGAATAAAGAGATTTATCGGGAAGGAATGAGTACGTAGGAGCGCCGGATATTGGTGGCAGCGTCCTGGGAATGTTCTGGAATGCATTGAGCGCTGGCTCGTGAAGTTGTGATGTGTTGCAGCCTGCGTGGCGCGCCATAAGTATCTGGACGTTGCACATTCGTAATCTAAATGCAAAACTACGGTGCTCTCTCGCAGCGCCATTACGAGACGTCGATGACGCGGAAATAGAATTTACGATTGACGCGACCCCGAGTGCACTGTTCACTCGATAAATTAAGCGAGGTCAGCGCGTTTTGCGCACCATTGCGTCATCGGACCATGTTTTGAATACATTTTCGTAGATATCGTAGGCCTGGGTTCGATAACCGGGCGTAAGGTAGAAACAGTGTGTTGTCTGTAATTAGAGAGCCGGTGCGAGGCTTCTAAGTTATTAAGCATCGAGCAAATTGAAAGTAGCATATACGGCTCAAATGTGATTGCCGACACTTGTGTGTTCTCACGGAGCTTACCTACTTACTCCAAGTAGCTATAGTTATCATAATCTATCGGGATCTACATAACTGTTAAAGTTGTTCACATTTAGGATTTAGGATTAACTATATTGTAATATTATGCAAGATAGGTTACACTTACGTGACATTATTGAACAATATCACATTGATCATATTTTAAAGAACTTTGTCTCATGTGGAAATCTTAAATCTTCGTTGGTAGTATGAGTACGAAATACTTTTTACTATCGATTCTGGCGGCCTAGCCTAGTCAGTTAAGAAAGATGGAAGTTGAAAATGTATATTTTAAAGAAAGAACTTGTATATAACCTTTTTTAACGCAAATAAATGATTATGATTATGATTAGCCAAGGGGACAATCGTTATCGCTTCGCCATCGAATTGCTTTGTGTCTCTCTATCACTCTTCCATGTTAGAGTGACAGTTGCGTATCGTTCGCTACGAAATGTTTTAGCGATTGGCATGTTGGCATTGGATTAAAATTTTAGGGCGACCAGGGAGCCTAGCCAAAATGACAACCATATATCGAAGAATAAATGTATGGGGATGACAGATGCTACGAAAAGGCACGTGCAAGGGTTCTCCGTAAATTTGTTGTTTTAGATTATTAGGTGTACCGTAACAACAAAGACGTAGCTAACAGCTTTCACGCTGTCGTTTTCCATAACCTACCACAGGAAAATTACATTATTTCAGCGCATAATAAAGCCTGGCGTCCACTAGACTCGCCGAGTCGAGTCGAAACGCGTAGCCACAGAAATT
This sequence comes from Cydia amplana, assembly GCF_948474715.1. Taxonomy (NCBI): domain Eukaryota; kingdom Metazoa; phylum Arthropoda; class Insecta; order Lepidoptera; family Tortricidae; genus Cydia; species Cydia amplana. Next base: position 7,469,369 of record NC_086074.1, on the reverse strand, counting down.
CGCCTGACGAGCAATACGCGCGGAGAGTCGAATCGGCGCGCCAATGGACGCAGTTGCACAGAAAATATAGGAGGCGAATTATTGCGATTCGATTCGCCTCGGGCGAGTCTAGTGGACGCCAGCCTTAATATAGCCAACTTACTTTTACAGTAGTCGTCAATATAGAAATAAACGTTAACGGCTGCGTGGGGACGACACGGTGCCCTTATTGCCTCGCCTTCACCTTCGCGGAGGCTTACCCTTCGTCGGGTTATTACTTCAACTATCTACCGATCGTAGGCAGTTTCTATCTATCTATCTATTTATCTAATACCATTCCATTGGCCTTTGTGTCTATTGCAGACGATTTATGGTGCAAATCGGAGAGACAATGACCTCTCCAAACTTAACACCGCCTGGGACGGAATTAAGGAAACGCAGGGATGCCCAGCACCTGCATTACCCTCTCGGCTTCACTGTCTTAACCCACAGGAAAGGCGAGCCAATACATGTGGAGGCAGGTCGGCTGCAGGAATCTGCTGCTTATTTTAGGTTGGATCCTACTCGCGCCTTACGGTAACTCCATTCCGGGATTTAATTTAGGAGTATCCTTCTCCTAGATGGATTGCAAGCCAATGCTAAGAGGTCCATCTCCCCTGCGACGAAACAGCTTTTTGCTTCGTTTGTGGACTTAGTCGCCTCGTACGGCACCCTTATCCCATGTAAGGGTTGGCGCTATTCTAAAGCCGGCCACCACACGGCCAATCACCACGCAACATATAACCATACTGCCAAGTATAATAAAAGACCAAGCGACATCACCATTTCATTATATTTAGTCTTAGTTTTTTGGATTTTGAATTTAATAGAATTGGAACGGCTATATACGAACAAGAAGTTGATGGATTCTTTACTTCTACCATCTTAGTATTACTCCGTTTCCTATTTCTACGGTATCCACTAACTAATTCGGCAAAGAACACGCGAGTCCCAGAGTTGCAAGCGTCCGTAGGTCGTGTACTGTGCTTAATTGGGCATTTTTTTGTTGTCCCCTACGCTTTTTTATTCAAATTTGGGATTTTTTATGTTATTTCTACTCAGAATCACGAGCTCTTTCTACCCTAATAGGAGAAAAAAGTGTCCCAAAATTTCCATACATTTTTCGATCTTTCCATTCCGCGACCGCCATACAAAGTCTATGAGAAATGGTGACGTAATGGAAATAAAAACCTTAGGACACTTTTTTTCTCCTATTAGGATAGAATCACGAGCTCTTTGCTCGTGATTCTGAGTAGAAATAACATAAAAAATCCCAAATTTGAAATAAAAGTGTAGGGGACAACAAACAAAACAACGCCCAATTGCCGTCTAGTTATCATCATTTTCGCAGTCACAAAGAGATCGTATTTTAATTAGTCATATTTATTTCAGTCACTGAAAAAATAAACAATTGATGCAAACAGTTCACTAATGTCACAGCTCCGTCGAGTCAATGACACATTTGGGCAAAATGTTGGCCGTATAAAGGAAGAGCTCAATCCGCAAGGTGACCGCGACCGGTCGTTTCATCGTATATTTTATAAAAGTAACGAGCGGTTTCAGAACGACGTGTCATATTATAGACTAGACGCATTTATCAACATCTGTTGGCATGTTTGAATGGATATTTGCATTTATTTAACTGCAGCGATGCACATTAGGCGATTATTAGGATATCCTTTAATGTTATACTTAGGCTTAAAAGCTCGGGTACGGTGTTTCCGATCCCAAGCTCTGTAAAAAATACTTGGCTGTAAAGATGACCATACAATTTATAACCATAAAACGCAAAATATAATTATATTGAGATGACAGCTTGACAACTGTACGTTGGGTTCGGTACCGGTCACCGTACCCCATGCTATGTGAAAAATACTATACTCGCAGGGCAGGATGAGCGTTATATTTTTTATTTAGTAGTGTCCACTTGTCCAGTGATAAACCAGATACATGACTAATATTCCTTAAAGATACAACTGCAAACTGCTTGCAATAAAAGTAAAACGAACTATTGTTACATTTACAGAAGGTTTTGTACAACCAGTACTTAGTAAAATAAATAAACCATGATAAATGACTAGATTGTATTATATTGGTACGCAAAATACAATAGCAAAACCATAAACTACCAATATTTGCAATTCAAACAATTGAACGCAAACGTTACAATCGAGATAAAATAGTTCAGTTGATAACTTGATACCTTTTGAAGTATGCAACGATGTAGGTAAAATTTTATGCTGCGTTATTGGTAGAAGGGGTTTCTTGAAGAAAACAGAGTCATTCTGAATAACTAATATCGTAGGTAAGCATTCGATATCGTCTTATTTGCAATTCTTTCCACATTGACTTCTGTATTATTTTCCTGTTGTCGCTGGAATTGGCATTTTTATGAAATGGCAAGTCTTCGCTTAAGTTAAAATTGCATCCGAGACCTTTCAAAGGGGAATGAATACTATGTTATTTTTCTGCAATATTATCAATTGGTTGTTTGCGTTGTTAACTAGGTATTTGGTGTATTCTTTGTGCTATTTTTTTAGTGCTCTTTGGCATGTTACAAAAAAGGAAGAATTTTATCGCTTGGTTTATTTTATCTAATCAGGTTTTAATGGTATTCATTTGCATATTATGTCTTCGAAATGTCAAGTTTAGTTAACATACTCACTAAACGTTCACAGTTGGATAAATTGGGAAGCCATCAGCAAGCTTCAGTGGTAAGGAACTCCATAACGATAGGTTTAGCTAGTTGTAGATATGTATCCACATTATACAGAGGCTATCTTTTTACAGACGTGTTCGTTACTTAATAATAGTACGGTCGAATATATTAATTTATGACCCATTTCATACGTGGTACCTAGGGGCCTAAATGTACATATTAGTCGTGTGCATAGGGATGTGATTGGTGTGCAGGCACCTGGGGCTGGTGAGGAGCTTGGGCTAGGAGTGGGGAACGATGTTGAGATTGCAAAGTTGGCCGAGCTGAAGAAGAATGTTAGGGTGTTGCGGCACGTTCCGAAGGGGGCGAGGAATCTGGCCGCAGGAAAGTTGTGTGGGATAATTCAAGATTGTTTGAGCAATAATGAGTTGAAAGATTGGTTTGCGCTGCTCACCTTTTCATTTACGGCTTTGAGGGTTCCGGAGGGCGCTAATCACGGGTCTTTAACTTCGAAGGTTAAGGAGAATATTGACAGTTGTTGTCTGTACTTTCCACCTGAAATTGGTCTTAAGACAAGTTCGGTTTACCGTACTATTGAGGCGAAAGTGCATGATGGGGACTTGAGAGGGGCAGTCCGTCTTTTGTTCTCTGATTCCACCCTCGCTCCGGCTAATGCAGATACGTTGGAGGCTTTGGTCGGAAAGCACCCATCACCTTCGAGGCAGTTGGATTTCCCCCCTGACCCTGATCTGTCTAGTCCATTCCTGACGGTGACGCAGGAGGAGGTTGTGGGCGCTTTGGGGTCCTTTTATAATGGGTCTGCTTCTGGGCTGGATGGTTTGCGCCCTCAGCATTTAAAAGAACTAACTTCTTTGTCAGCAGGTGACAATGGGAGTAAGCTATTAGAATCTCTTACAAGGCTCTGCAACTTCCTTTTGCGTGGTATGGTTAATCCCCAAGCTTGTCCATATCTGTATGGGGCATCGTTGTGTGCTCTAGCGAAGAGGGATGGTGGGATTAGGCCTATTGCTGTTGGGAACACGTTGCGACGCCTTGTTTCAAAGCTTGCTTGTCGTGCAGTCAAGGAAGAAATGGCGAAATATCTTCAGCCATTTCAGGTTGGCTTTGGTACGCCTTTGGGGTGTGAGGCGGCCATTCATGCGGTGCGATCTTTTGCTATGGCTCAGGAAAATGTTTCTTCTGTGCTTCTGAAAGTAGATATTAGGAACGCTTTCAATACTGTGGAGAGGGATGTAATTTTGAGAGAGGTTAAGGATCGTGTACCTTCGTTATATCCCTTCCTTCATCAATGTTATTCCTCACCGAGTAATCTCTTCTATGGCACTAATCCGATTGCGTCACGGGTGGGTGCTCAGCAGGGGGACCCGTTGGGGCCTCTTCTTTTTTGCCTGGCCGTACAGGGTGTTATAAGATCATTAGTCTCTCCTTTAAACATCTGGTATTTGGATGATGGAACGTTAGGTGGAGCGCCGGATGTTGTGTTGGATGATGTGAGGAAGCTTGTGGAGGCTTTGGCCGCCGTTGGTTTACAAATAAATGCTGAGAAGTGCGAATTGTTTCTTTGCAGCCCGGATAGGGGGGGGTCAATAGCAGATTTTGAAGCGGCTTTGCCCGGCTTGAGGTTGGTGGAGAGGTCATCGCTGTCGCTTCTTGGGGCGCCAATTTTTCCGGAAGGGGTTAGTCAGGTGGTCCAGGAGAAGACCGTGGCGCTTTCGGAATCTATGAAACACTTGCAGCATTTAACGGCGCACGTGTCTCTGGTGTTGTTGCGTAACTGTTTGTCGATTCCACGCGTGACATACACTTTGAGAGCGGCGCCGACGTGGATGCATATGCAGGTTGTGTTGCAGTTCGATCAGGTACTCCAAGGCGGTTTAGAGTCCATCCTTAATGTCAGGTTTGAGGGATCTCAGTGGTGTCAGGCTGCTCTTCCCATTCGACATGGCGGTTTGGGAGTACGTCGCATGCAGGACGTGGGGCTTGTAGCATTTCTTGCTTTCTCGCACGCGTCGCGGGGTCTGGTGGCGCGCATTTTATCCATCAGTGAGGGTGATGTTCACATGCCTTTTCTGGGTGCTGCATTGGATGAGTGGTCTGTTCGCTGTTCTGACGACGCGCGTCCGGACGACCTTGGGGCTCAGAGGTCTTGGGATGACGTTTTATGCCGTCAGATGTACGAGCAGTTGCTGAGAGGCGCGGCGGGGGTAGAGCTGGCTCGGTTAAAAGCGGTGGTTGCACCTGAGTCTGGGGCCTGGCTACACGCCTTGCCGTCTTCGCACTTGGGGACGTTGTTAGATAACGATTCCCCAAGGATTGGTGCTGCTTTAAGGCTCGGGTGTACTGTGTGCGAGCCTCATGTGTGCGTCTGTGGGGTGATGGTGGAGGCAAACGGGCACCATGGATTGAGTTGTGCGCGGTGTGCTGGTAGGTTTCCTCGACATCATGCGATTAATGATATTGTGCGCAGAGCGATGGTGTTGGCTAACCTGCCGTGCGTGTTGGAACCCCAGGGTCTTAGTCGGACGGACGGGAAGAGGCCAGACGGTCTCACTCTTGTTCCTTGGGCTAAAGGTCGGAGTCTGTTGTGGGATGCTACATGTGTGAGCACCTTTGCCGCATCGCATCTTGCACAGACAATACGTGCGGCTGGGGGGGCTGCGGAGAACGCCGCGAGACAGAAACATGCCAAGTACTCAAACTTGAAGCCGGTTTACGATTTTGTCCCTCTCGCTGTTGAGTCGGCTGGTCCTTGGTGTTCCGAGGCGAAGGTTTTTGTGAGGGACCTGGGAAAACGCTTGCGGGATAGGGGTTGCGATCCTAGGTCTGGTTCGTACCTGGTCCAGCGTATATCGTTGGCTATTCAGCGCGGGAACGCCGCTGGTATTTTGGGGACATTTGTGCCGGGTACTTACCGGATTAGGATATAGGTTTATGGCTTATTATTATGTATTTTGTAATGACCAATTTCCTTTATAATTTGACGATGCGTGTTGCGGATGACATATGTGACAAAATGCATTTTAATTTGACGAAGCCTGAGGTGGATGAGCTTTCTGTATGATTTGCTTTGTTATGAATTTCATTTCGCTTCGCAATAAATTCTTTTTTTTTTTTTTTTTTGATTTCGTACCTTGTTACAGTGACAATCAATATGAAAGTCGCTAGAGACCTCATACTATTGTCACTGTGATGAGATACAAAATGGGTCATAAATTAAAACTTTCGACTGTAACTGTTCGCTAGTATCATTATGACGTCGCTCCTCGGACAGTCTGGATGTTATAATGACGGGCAAAGTTGAAGTGGAGTTGGAGTCTGGAGTTGAAGACCTAATACTCCAGTCCCCCTGATGCTAGATGGTGTTCTGTACCCAAATTACTGCACCTATATGCAATTAAAATTGCACGAAGCCATGCGGTTGGCGTGGAACAGACGCCTATGGAGGAACCTTGTCCTCAAAAGAAGGACAATGATGTCACGATCCATTGTATTGAGGGAACGACTGAGGAAGGAGTATGATTATTACAATCGACCACAGATCTTGATTCGTAGCCCGTAGCCACTTTCGCAAATGCAAATGAAGCGAAGTGTCAAACAAAATCAAACCGGTCCGCGCCTTATATTAACAAATCGTGCCCATATTTGTTATTGTGCTCTCATAAAGAATTGTATACAATTTAAGTTGAGCAATTTGCTATGGCGCAACGCAATCAGCCATATCGACCGGCTGCGCATCATGCCCTTCGTTTGATGCGGGCTATGGTCTTTGTCATGACTTAAATTCATTGTTATTTTTATTTAATGTCAAGTCAAATTCTGAGTTCTGAGGTGTCTTAATGTTTGTATGGAGTGTAACAACATTGGACATTGTGTGTACCTATGTAAATTGTGACTTAAATAATGCGATGATTAATACAGAAATAACAACGAATAGGTGCTCAAGGATATAAAAATGCGCGAGACCTGTTAACCTACACCTATTTTAAAAACTATTATTAAGTTGTTCCTTGTTTTGTTTTATCGAACTCACGCGCAGCTGCTGAAAATGCTAGTTAGTTGCATTTATTTCAATACGAGTAGTAAACTTGACGTAAATACTTTTATTCGTCCTTCTGAAGTCCGTAGATGCGACGATATATTTGATTAAAAGAAATCCCTGCATTGGCAGACCATCAGACTTCCTTTGCCGATAAAATGTCTACGTGATGTCCCTGAACCGATTCTATTTGAGCAATCTTTTCATCTATCCCTGCTAGACCAGAACCATTCCAACCGCTCGGTCTCCACAGCGAAAACCAGCAGAAGAGCGTTTTCGGATCACGCTTAGTTGCTTATTACGGATCTCGAGGTCACGTTACAGTGGTATGTTCATGAGTTCGACTCGGCCATGCATCGCGCATGCAATGAGAACACATAGCCAGGTCTGAGCAGTAAACCCACAGGCTGTCATCTCGCAGAACCGATTTTACATTCAGCACATGTCTGGAAATCGCATTACTGAAGTTCTCCCGCGTGGGTACTGGGTGTTGTCGAATGTCTTGAAAATCGACTTCATGTCTCGGCTTGTAATAACCATTAAGAGCTAGCTCGATTCGTCTTGGTCATAACGTGACGAATATAGATCATCGTTTGCTCTTATTGTATGTCCTATTGTATTTACATTTACAGCCAGTAGGTATACATATTTACTACAACTATCTGACAAAAATAATACAAAAAGAAAAAGAAAAATACGAGTGATGCTTTTCTCGATCTATAATAGGTCTTTTATCTTATGCTTTTAAAAATGTTGCCTAGCCGAAATCTGGAGTACTGATATTTATAATGGCTTAGCTTAAAAATTATTTACAGTGGTAATTCAAATACGAAAGAACAACGCCAGGGAAACCATACTCGGTTAATAAATGTTATAACGGTTCAAAAATTACGTCACAAACATGATCGACAAAATCAGCAGGTATTTTTCTAAAAGAGAACTTTGGATCACGTGTTGTACGTAATCAAGCTCAACAAATAGGCGCTATTGTGGGGTTTCCATGGCAACGCCGCTGCGGGCACAAAATCTATGCATACCTACTAGCGCTGTCGTTGAGTTGTTTGGGTTTGCCGTGAAACGAAACGTTACCCTCTTTTCTATCATAGAGAAAAAAATACATAGAGTGCTCACTCCATACATCAGTTTTAGTACCAAAAAGACTATTAGCATCTAGCATCGAGTAGCGGAACTATCAGTACTGCAACATCTATTGTCAAGTAGCAGTACTGATAGTTCCGCTACTCGATGCTAGATGTAGACACTGAAATTAATAGTCTGAACTGATGTATGGAGTGAGCACTCTATGTATTTTTTTCTCTATGTTTCTATGAACGTTGTTTATTTCAAAACATAAACAACGCATGAGTGTACGATTTGATTTGCAGCGGTCACAACGCGATTAATGATACTATTAGTTGGCAAGATCATAGAAAGAAACTCTTTTTAAATGATTTATAACAGTTACTTATAAGATGTCAAGTTTCCACTTGTAAATTTGAAACAGAATTTTGAAATTTATGAAAAGACGACACCCCCGGTGTCGGTAAATTCTGTAATTTTCCTCGAGAGCGCGAGATATTTCAGAAGTTCCCACATAAAGCGAAGTTGCGATTGTTCCAACTCCCGAAGACTGTTTGTGTAATAGTTTTATTGTTATTTCATGTTCCAATACATTTTTATGGGATGCTGCGTTCACCTGAAACCCACCTGGGAAGGATGCAAATTTTAAAATGGAAAATATTACTTAGATTGCATACTATCTTCCGTTATAAGGAACTAGACTATAGATTTTATTCTCTTTGTTTTCAAGGAATAGCTGCGCTTTCGCGCTTCTTGCAATATGCAAATCGGGTGAGTTTCAAGCATACAAAACAGAATGTGTCATGGTTTTACCGGTAAACTTTTAAGATAACGAACATGTTTAATCGGTGATCGAGACACTGACATTTACAATTATTTTTGAAGTGAAAACTTCTTTAGCGGCGCTGTGTACTTTTTGTGATGGGGAAAAAGTGTTAAACTCCCGAGAGCGTAAGACGTAAGATGTCCCAACAAATGTGATGGGGAAAAAATGTTAAACTCCCGAGAGCGTAAGACGTAAGATGTCATTGAGTTTTCACTTCCGTGTTTACTGTGTTTATACTCTCTGTGGCAGAAAGGCACATTTACAATACCTGATAAGTATTTACCGATTATCAATAGCTTATTAGAGTCAACGTGGCTTTAAGATATTTACTTCCTAATCAATAAATAGAACAGAACATTGAAAAGGTTTTATAGCCTATACATCACCGCCCACTTCCCTTATACTTTATAGCAATTGCGAAAGAATACATCAAAATATTATGCAGGAATTGAAGGCACCCACGTACAATCACAACAGGTGCACATTGTTATAATAATAAAACGCAAAGATAAAAGGAATTTAATTAACAATAACAATTTTCAATAAATGCATTATTCATTGATAAGTAGCTTGACCTAAATACATTCAAAAGTATTAAACCTGGGGATAAAAATGAGATGAGAAAACCCAAATACATGGGAAATGGGCGTTTTTTTTGTTGTCCCCTACATTTTTTTTTAAATTTGGGATTTTTTATTTTATTTCTACTCAGAATCACGAGCTCTTTCTATCCTAATAGGAGAAAAAAAGTATCCCAGAATTTCCATAAATTTTTCGATCTTTCCATTTCGCGACCGCCATACAAAGTCTATGAAAAATGGTGACGCAATGGAAATAAAAACCTTAGGACACTTTTTTTCTCCTATTAGGATAGAAAGAGCTCGTGATTCTGATTAGAAATAACATATAAAATTCCAAATTTGAAAAAAAAGTGTAGGGGACAACAAAAAAAAACGCCCAAATACCTCGTTAGTTTTGTACCACTATGTGTGTGTGTGTGTGTGGGCGTTTTCTAAAATAAATATTGAAAACCCGATTCTCACAGATCCTGGTGTTTTTGGGTTCTTTCAACTCAGAATCACTAGCATATTCAATCCTGATGATAAAAAAACTTGTCCCAAAAATTTGTATGAAAATTGTACATTCCACTACGTCACGTGATCACGTCCATACAAGTGAAAATTTTTCTTATTATAAAACGTGACGTAATGGAATGGACATTTTGTGTGTGTTTCGTGAAATTAAAAAGCGGCCAAGTGCGAGTCGGACTCGCCCATGAAGGGTTCCGTATTTAGGCGATTTATGACGTATAAAAAAAAACTACTTACTAGATCTCGTTCAAACCAATTTTCGGTGGAAGTTTACATGGTAATGTACATCATATATTTTTTTTAGTTTTATTATTCTCTTATTTTAGAAGTTACAGGGGGGGGACACACACATTTTACCACTTTGGAAGTGTCTCTCGCGCAAACTATTCAGTTTAGAAAAAAATGATATTAGAAACCTCAATATCATTTTTGAAGACCTATCCATAGATCCACACGTATGGGTTTGATGAAAAAAAAATGTTTGAGTTTCAGTTCGAAGTATGGGGAACCCCAAAAATTTATTGTTTTTTTTTCTATTTTTGTGTGAAAATCTTAATGCGGTTCACAGAATACATCTACTTACCAAGTTTCAACAGTATAGTTCTTATAGTTTCGGAGAAAAGTGGCTGTGACATACGGACGGACAGACGGACAGACAGACAGACATGACGAATCTATAAGGGTTCCGTTTTTTGCCATTTGGCTACGGAACCCTAAAAACCATCGTTACCTAACCCGTCGCTTGCCAAGTTCCAGGATGGCGCTAAGGAATCGATGTCCGTAATCACGGGAGTGATTCTTATAGCGCACGACTCACACGAGCGTCGCCTGGCTGCAGTTTACATGCAAATTATTGCTAGACTACCTCCCATAGATTGCGCGATTAGAACGAGCTTTTTTTGAAAAGTATCCATTGACACATCAATTCTCCCGAACTTTTTAGGATGTGCAAATATTCAAAATTACCGTTTATACTTTTGCATTAAAACCCTTAATTAAACTTATTTTGAATGACGTTGATATTTGGCTACGAAACCCTAAAACCAAACATTTAAAAAACGTAAAGGGTGCTTCTAGGTGATTTCACGAAAACTGTAGGTACAATGTATATTCTTCGATTACAAAATTATAATATATTTGCAGCTGGTAGATATGTGTATGGGTACAACTGCAAAGTTAAGTTTGAAGCTTAGTCATTAATCATAGCCATTCGTATTAGGAGCATGAGTTCCCTCCTTACGTTCCCTCTAGTGATCATAGATCAATGGTCCCGGCTAAGTGCCTAGACATAGTTACACTACGCCAGTGCCACGATGGCTCCAGCGACGACGCTAGACTACTGCCACATTGAGAGTGATAAAATCCAATGGCAGCAATCAAGATGTGACGAAATGATAGTGGTGAGCGAGGATTTTCAAACCCTGAGACTTGAGATCGGTTATTAAGAGAATAGTGGACTACAGCTTCTACATACAAACGTAGACCCCGATATTGATATTATGGATAATAATTTTATACTATGCCCTTTTATACAATACTAGCGACCCGCCCCGCCCCGGCTTCGCACGGGTTAACAAATTATACATAAACCTTCCTCTTGAATCACTCTATCTATTTAAAAAAACCGCATCAAAATCCTTTGAGTAGTTTTAAAGATCTAAGCGATTTTTGTGTAGAAAAGTGGTAGACTCCCTTCCTTCCGTCGTTTCGTCTTCCTTTTTTTAGATTAGCTGCTTAGAAGTGGATTAGTAATTTTAAATTTGTTTTCATTGAAGGCTGGCTAGCGAAATATCTTCTAATTTAAATAAATAGAATTGAGGTCCTTAAACCGCAAACACCTCTCTAGTGCTCTTTAGGTAGGTATTTAATGTAGAATTTTTACGATTAGGATTTATAGCTGGTAGTAAAAGATTTATGGACGAATAAAATGTGACAGGATATATTTAATTAGACTTTGCCTTGTGTGTATTGTATAACTAGTTATAAAATTAAGCTAATAGGTAGTAAAATACTAATAGGTAACAATTTCACCAAACCGCGCGTTTCCGTGCCATCCTTTAAACAGTCTCACACCACCGATATATTACTCCACATACGACCCGTAAAGCGAACGTACTCGTAAAACAAATAAAGGAATGAATCTAACATAAAACGATAAAACTAACAAAGGATCATTTTCCTCAGCGTTCCATACACAGTTTATTACCTACAGTGGGATACCGGAAGCACTAAATTTGCGAGAGCACTTCGTTCCCGGAGCGGCATTCGAACTTAGTAATTTCAAATGATTTAATATCTCGTTCTCTTGTTATTCTATCTCGTTCTCTTGTTATTCTATCTCGTTCTCTTCATCTCCTTCGTAAGGTGCACTGGAATAACTTCGAAAATACCAAAAAGCTTTTAAATAAATCCGACTTCACATTGTCTAGAATTTAAATCTGAGTAAACCAGAACAAACGTATTAAGCTTGAGACATTAACTTTTTCTCTAAATATAAAACTAAAAGTAGTATTTCTTAATATACATAATTTTTTTACATCAATAGGTATGCTCTATGACGCGATACGTAACCAATGGAGCAGTCATTTTTATTATGTCGGCCTCGGGGTTATTTTTCGATACCTAAGCGAAAATTATCTGATCTCACCGAGATTTTCTAGAATAAAGTAAATCAACGGTTAGACGTTCCGGAGAAAATGCTTTCCGACCTTTAACATTTTCTTTGTTTCGAAAACCTGTAGATGACGGGAAATTACCCATCAAGTAGAAAATAACACAAAGAAAAGGTTAGGAGTATAATAACAAAGGTCTGTCTAAATTAAGTAGATCTAGTGATATTGATGAAAGTACCAACAGCGGATCTAAAAATGTAAATGTTACTGGGCGTTTTTTTTTAAGTTGTCCCCAAAATTTCCATACATTTTTCGGTCTTTCCATTCCGCGACCGCCATACAAAGTCTATTAAAAATGGTGATGGAATGGAAATAAAAACCTTAGGACACTTTTTTTCTCCTATTAGGATAGAAAGAGCTCGTGATTCTGAGTAGAATTAAATAATATAAAAAATCCCAAATTTGAAAAAAAAAAGTGTAGGGGACTACTTAAAAAAAAAAAACGCCCTACTAATACATAATTATGCTAAATAAAAACTTTCAAATTTTTCAATATACAATCCGTCTGTCATTGTATTAAGGAGATTGACAGTGATATTTCCCACGCAAACGTTGCAGCAGCTACTATGCAACAGTAACGCTGCTGTTGCAGTTTCCATACGATCGAATTAACCTTTAACCTCCTAAGTCCCTGCGTACAATTTTTTGTACATATTCCAAAAAATATTTTGAACTTTCATTGAGTAACTTAAGGGTTTCAAATTTAAAAACAAAACAAATGCTTCTGGGTCTCAGGAGGCTATAAATAGTGCTCCACGTATTGTTGTTATTAGTTTTATTGTGTGATGTCATCAAAAGCTTTGTGGTGTTTCGAACCGGGTCTTGCCTCACTGTAAGCTCGTGACAAGACAGGGCTTTAGGCTTTAATCCGGACATGAATGAATCTGCCGCAGAGCGTGTGTTGTGTCTGCCTCTGCATATAAAAACCATTTTTTTGGGAATGTTACTTACCTGAATGTGGCGTCACGAAATCATAACGGCTGGTGCTTCGAACATGTTTAACTGTAAACCATTATTGAAACAAGGTTTTAGAGCGTGATACGTTACTTATTGCTTCTAGGGTATTCGACAGTGAGACTTTTAAACAAAGTATTATCTATTTTGTGCTTTAGGCGTGCCAATCCAAATGTGATCTGTCCGCACTCTCCGCAGTGCGCGTTTTGTTTCTGCCTTTCCACATAAAAACGTGACGTCGCTGGAACTTCGAACAGGGTCACCCATTGCCGTATATCACTGATTACAAAAATTTATTTAGCTCTAGCATTGCTAGGAATCGAAACTACTCTGTACGCGGTGTATTGCATATGCTGAAACAAAACGTGCTACGCGACAGAAAGAAACAGTGATACGTGACCTTGATGAGCTTTAGCTGTCTGTTCTTCTTAATAGACAGTGAGGCTTCTGAACAATGTATTACGTATGAGACAGCAGATTGTTTACGCATTTTCGGGGAACGACTCCATATTTAGAATCGTTTCGAATGACATACATAATCACCCCTCACCGTATGGTCAGACATAACAAAACCATCCTGTATTTTGTGCTTTAGGCGCACCAATCCAGACGTGAATGAATCTGCCCGCAGTGCGCGTGTTGTCTGCCGTCTGGAGCTATCGATCGGGCGCCCTCGATTCAGGCTTCGGCCGACAGCACAACAAAACGGCCTATAAGCTATCTACCGGGCGCAGTCATCGGCTTTTTCAGTTGGGTTTACTGCACTATTCAGAAAGGCCTATGAAATTCTGTGCCTTTATAAAACGTATACTTACCACTTTTAGTCTTACGAGTAAGATATTTATTTAGGCTGGAGCTGAAAAAGGCACTTAAATATATGCATTTAAGAAGCTTACATAAGTACCATAGTTAAAAAATTACAACGAATTTAAGTTTTTCATACTAAACTCGATATGCTCTATTTCGTTTGTTTTATAAACTAGAGCTATAGAGTCATGAGGTAGGTACATCTAGTTAAATTACATGACTTTGACTTTATCTATCTATCTATCTATCATTGTACGTGCAAAGTTTTATTACAATCCAACACGTAGTTTTAAAATGAGAACGAAACTCCGTTTGTATGGGAAGGTCAAATTCGGCCGAAAATACATTAGCCAAAGCAAGACCTTTCACGTAATATTATCCTTTTCACCCTTTTAACCTCTAGCTCACATTGTTTTATCTAATATTCCTGGGATATTTCTCTTTGCTTTCTGTTCTCTAAATTACAGCTCGTATTTCATGTCTTATCCATGTAATCTCTGAATATCTATATCAGGTAGTCGACTTGGCACGTCAGTGTTATATGTGAGCGGTAAGTTAGGTACCTCCAATATTTCTGAAAGAATATATGATACGTTGCTGTTACGTTACGCAATGTTATGTAGGTAATTAGGTACTAGTATCTTTCTCTTTATCTGTCTTTTTTATTTGATTAATTCCGTTATAACTAAAATATTATTAATTTGCAAAAACCTACAAGTATATCTCGTTATAAGGGTCTCCTTTGTCTTGTATTTTTATTTCAAGTGCTCAAATAAATATATAAGGGATACTCGTACTTTCGCCTTTGTACATTGTGTTTATTATGTTATGATTTTAACTTTAATATTTCTTGTGTGCAATTAAGTTATGAAATATTATTTTTGAAAATGGATGATCCAATCTAAACAATTGAGAACAGTCAATGATTACAGGTAGGAGGCAGACGCTACTTATGGTAAGCGATAACCGTCGTCCATGGACACCTGTAATACCAGAGGGATTGCGTTGCCGGCTTTTGATATGGGAGTACGCTCTTTTCCTGAAGGTTTAAAGGTCGTATTCGTACGTGGGTCATACTGAAAGTTTCTGGATTCTGATATATATGAGAAAACTTATTTTTTCTAAGTGGCCAGTCCAGAAATTTTCAGTATGACCTAAGTATCGTTCCGGAAATACCGCAGGCGATAGTTCATTCCACAGTCAGATATTTATAGTATTTCATAGACAAGGACAAAGTTCAATATAAGTATTTTATTTTCTCGTGGGTGCCTTTGTTCCTTGTACTTCTTGTTAGTTTGAGGACGCTCCAGACTTCCTCCGATTTCGATTTCCTTTAAATTCCAATCTCGAATGGTATCCAATTTCCGCCAATATTTGTACTTAAGTACACAATTTCTAAACGAATAATGTACTAAGTTAACTAAGCACTTCAGAGTCTAATAGTCAATAAAAAACCGGCCAAGTGCGAGTCGGACTCGCGCACGGAGGGTTCCGCACCATCAACAAAAAATAGAGCAAAACAAGCAATAAAACGGTCACCCGTCACCCATCCAAGTACTGACCCCGCCCGACGTTGCTTAACTTCGGTCAAAAATCACGTTTGTTGTATGGGAGCCCCACTTAAATCTTTATTTTATTCTGTCTTTAGTATTTGTTGTTATAGCGGCAACAGAAATACATCATCTGTGAAAATTTCAACTGTCATGCTATCACGGTTCGTGAGATACAGCCTGGTGACAGACGGACGGACGGACGGACGGACGGACGGACGGACGGACGGACCGACGGACCGACGGACGGTTAGTAATAGGGTCCCGTTTTTACCCTTTGGGTACGGAACCCTAAAAAAAGACTGACAACCCTTATACAACGCCGCGAGAATTTTATTTTCATTGTTGCAGATGGATTTTTACGTTTTAGTTATTTGCGTGTGGTGTATAAATTATTAGATAATTATGTTTAGTGAATTAGCAATGACGTAGACAATTTAGTTATTATTTTTCCTGCATATACATACGAGTATATCTGCATTTGCTCAGTTTAAGTTAAGTACTTTCAGTAAAATAGAGGGTTACTAAATAATTTATCGCTCAACCGGTTTCTGGAGAATGTCGGTGGCTTAGTAGCTCCAAGTTAATCTCGTTAGCTGCTCGCCACTTAGCTAATTATTCAAAAACATAAACAAGTATCCGCGAGGCACTTTTACTTTAAGCAGTTTGGCTCCAAGTATCTTGTGAGTACTTGTTAACTGCTTTAGAAAGAAAACAGACTTTATTAGCTTGAAATGGTACGAGTAGTTGACTCTATGTATACACATATGCAAATAACCTGTTATATAAATGAGGTTACATTTGTCAAATAATTCTATGACAATGGTTATTGCAGAGTTTTCATGATCTTTCAGTTGTGCAGTTGTTTTTCGTGGTCGAATTTTACTCAGTTTTAATATTAAGCTTCGTGCCACTTCTTAGGCCCTTAATCGTAAATATATAGATTACTGATTAAATTACTGAGCGTAAAGTAATAATAAATAGGCACTGTGCTACCAATTTAGATTGTTCAATATATCCGCGGCTACTTAAGTGTGGGTACATCGCTTCTTTCACTACTTTTTAGTTAGTCTTCTGTATAAACAACAATGCACCACATCCCCACTGCTTCTGTTCTATTTCCAGCGCCATCTGCTGATTAGTTCTCAGCACCACTATTTACGTTACAGTCATAAATTTCTCCTTTGTACTGTGCAAAACAGAAACCATTTCCCTAATTGAATTTGTGTTGTTTTTGCCGTTGTGGAAAATTGGTTGCATTCAATGCGGGGCGAGCGTGAGAAAGTGCATAAGTTTAGGTGCAGTCGGTAAGGCGAGCGCTGGCTTACCTATATCATCCAATATGGATAGCTAAATTGTCTTGTAAATTAGTTTGACGTCAAATTTCACGATTTCGCGTTCGTTATACTCACGCGGAAATTCATCACTAATAGACAGATTTAAGGAATGAATCAAATTATGTAAACACGACTCATATACATACATGGAGCGAAAAACATTTTTTCACTATCTGGTTCTCGCCCTCTAATAATGTTAAATACATAGAAGATATTTCAATTAGTTGAAATTTCACCGCAGTCGAAATTGTCCCCCTGCACCTTTCATACAAGGTTAAGTTGGTTTGTTATAAACGTAAGAAGAGCAATCAGTACATCATCCTTTTTATTTGTAATAAATAAATAATTAAGTAAGTAATAATAAGTAGTTAGGTCTACGTAATTTTATAATGAATTAAAATTTAAATTATTTATTTATTACAAATAAAAAGGATGATGCAAAAGTGTAAAAAAAGAGTTAAGTAGACTTGTATTTCGATTTAATTGTTTATAGCTCTAATAAGTATACATTTAAAAATGTTTGGGTACTTAACAACTTAAGAAATACATTTTCTGAAAATCTGTTAGAAAAATAATTAAGGTCACAAAATTAAACATTCCTTTCGATTTTCTCAACAATACTTTAGCTACTGAAACAAAACTTAACAAACAATTTGCAGCCATAATGTCAGTTCAAACTTGTAGCTCAGTCGTGATGGACAATTTCATTTTGTGAGGCTATTGTTCACCGATTTACATAATCATATGCCTGAGCCTCGCATCTTTGAGTAGTTGCTACCTAGGTAGCCTGGGTGTGACTGGAGTTCAGTGTCGAAGAGTCGTATGTCTGCCAATAAAGGTTTGAAGCGAATAGCTTAATGCTTTGTTTTGATGTTGAATTATTCTATTTATTCAGGTATCTAATTTTCTAGAATGTTTTGTACATATTATGGGATACTTGGATATTATGGGAATGACTATCCATTAGTTTATTAATTAAGACTATACAGATTTATTATAGTATTTTTAGGTTACATTGCTTTTAGTTTCAAGAATGACATTTGCAAATGCATATTTGTTTTTGTTTAAAAATAATAACTAAACTTTAATTTGTTAATAATCTGTGCTGTTTAGCACTGACTTTGTACTCAACTGGGCAATCATCATTTTTGTCCCTTTCGCCTGTTGTACCTATATGATTTATAATATGATGTAACTCCGGTAGACACCGTTTTTGGTGGCAGAATAGACCGATATAACGCTAACATAGGTATACCGAAAGCCTGACATTGCGGCAAATGGTGCTGAAACGCCTTGACGTCGCAAGTTGGGTAATAGGATACATAGGTTGTCCTAAATAAGTAAACCTTTCTTTGTTTGTGACAGTGCTATTAAGGGGTCAGTAGTTCGGAGCATAAACAACCGGTGTAATGACGCATTAACTTGGCTGTTTGCCGCATACTGTAACAAGCGAGGGTTCCGGGTATTTTTTAAAGCATTTTCATGTTATTATACCTTTAATATAAGGTCATTTTGTTAGGTAGGTACACCGAAAACGCAAAAAAATCTGTTTGTTCATACCTTTCGGCGAATTACATGTCAGTGTGTCATGTCATAATAAAAGTTGTTAAGTATGACCTACATGTCCGTCCCTCAAAGTATGTATAGGTATACAATTTTTTTTTAAATCTAAAATCACTACAAAAGTAGTCGATTACTCTTGTTGATTACATATTTCTTGTTCCTTGGATGAGTCAATCGCATGAATAAAATGTACGTATGAACTTTAATTATTCGTTACAGGCATATACGATCGCTTGATGGAAAATATGCAACCTCTATTGTGAAACTTTTCAAACAGGTACGCTTTTTAGATTAAATCATAA
Source organism: Cydia amplana (assembly GCF_948474715.1). Lineage (NCBI taxonomy): Eukaryota > Metazoa > Arthropoda > Insecta > Lepidoptera > Tortricidae > Cydia > Cydia amplana. The sequence goes on along the minus strand of NC_086074.1, from coordinate 7,450,453 downwards.
ATATATATCTAATTCTATTGCTGACCCTTTAAAAACCTGTACACTCCAGGGATCGGAACCGGTTTTTTGCAAAAACTTAGAAATAACCATATTTTTCGAATTATTTTATAAGTAAGTACTCGAAATGTAGGACAGTTGTGTTTTTAGGTTACGACTTCGTATTATTAGATTGCCCAATTAGAAATGAAGTAATTAGCAAAGAACGAAAAAATACCGTTTCCGTTCCCATATAAAAAATACCGGTATCCGATCCCTGGTACACTCATTTTCGGTATGGAGCTCATTCCACAGTCGGAGCGCGCGCGGGAGCAATTCCTCTTATAGTGTACGGCTGTTACATCTAGTGTGTGAGGATCTGAGGATGAACACCTTGCGCCACGGGGAGCGGTGCGGTGATAGAAATCAAGAAATCATTTCAAACAATTCTTCCGAGCACATGCCCTTGTACACTGTACAGTTGCCATCAGATATATCGGAGCGGCTGAGGCGCTTACAAATAACTGAACACGCTTCTATTGTCAGAGCGTTAGAGTGCGTGTTCAGATATTGTGAACACCTTGGCCGCTCCGATATATCTGATGGCGACTGTACAAGCGGGAGAACATGTACTTACCAGCAAGCAAAGTCTCTCCCTAGATTAAAGGTTCAATAACAAACGTTTTCATAAAAAAATAAATCATTTTTACCTTTTATATCGCACCCGTGATCGCAGAAACAAATAAATTCCTAACGTAAATGAACGCAACCTTTTCCAAATTGAATTCAAAAAGACCGGTGCGATATATTGGATTCGCAAATTATTAGGGTTCCGTATCTCAAAAGGAAAAAACGGGGCCCTTATAGGAACGCGAGTCCGACTCGCACTTGGCCGGTTTTTTTTTTCTTACCTAGTTTTTTTGTTTTCTATACATGCTTCATATCAATATGTACATACAAATTAAATGCTAAACGAACATACACTTAACCACCATTATTATGGAAATTTATTTATAATGTGACCCATTTTACTTGCTTCTGTGTACATAATAAGCCCTCGAATTCCACTTCTGACGATACACGATGACGCTTTCAGAGTTTTCATACGTCAAACTTTTTTCATCTGCGAAATATTTCTCGCCCAAAGCTCGAGATAAGTTCATATATTGGCTATGAGGATTCATTCATTCATTGTTTGACTATAGTTATAATAAATCAATTCGGATTCGGTTGTGACTAAACTAGCTTTACAAAATCAGCAACGAACACATGGATTTGTAACAATCGTCAGTCTTAAAAAAACTAGAAGGCCAATTCGAGTTTTAGTTCTTAGATCAGTATCAGTTGACTTTATGTTGTGATTATTATTTTTACTTATTTTTAACTTCTTTAGTTGTAATGCTAGTATCATAAATTAATAAGTACTTAGTTTTTTAAGATTTACTAACAAAATTGTATGTGCCCTGCCTGAAATAAATGTTTTTATTATTATTATATTGGAAACAGATCTAAAACTCGAATTTCCCTGTAACTTCATATATTATGCAGAAAATCTGAAACCCAAGCTTGTTGTCTTACGCTAATCTGTGGATCAAAGTATGAAAGTATTCAAAGTATAAAATGAGATAAGGCGCGCGTCACCCGTCGCAAATCCATAAAAGCAAGTTCACGCGTAATGCGCAGATCAACCCGTGCGGGCATCTTCGGGTAGGTCAGGCTGTCCCGGGCTAGAGAAACCGAAAGCACGGGAATCAGTTCAAGTGCACCGTGACCCGGTCGCGGCACAGCCTCGCCCGGGCGACCGCTGTCACACGACTTTAAACTCTATCTGTGTAAATTATGGTTTTATACTGTGTGGCATATTGAGTATGGGAAAGGATAAAAAATGTCGATGTCGCGACAACCTAAAGCTAACCCTGTATTTCAAGGATAGCTTGTTTTAGTAAACAAGAAGTGTTTTCTGTCGTTCATATTGTGTTTGTGTATGCGTGTTTAATATGTTTACATACATTTACTGTCGATCTTTTGTTTCTAAGTATTATACATATTAAATTGCATTTGCCAAACGAACAACATGTAACGAACAATATCTGGACAATCTTCACAAACAATATTCATCATGAAATTAGGTACATTTAGCTATTGAGTCGATTAACTATTTACTACCTCTAAAGTAGCGTTTTAACACTATACTTCGTTTTTTTAGCATTAGAAATAAGGTAAACAATCTTGATGTGTCTTTTAATTGAAAAACACATTTTAAAAATAAGTTACGGCAAATATGTAACAATTATGAATCTAATACGATCATTTATATTCTTCTGCTTTCATAAGTAATAGTTACCGATTTTTAAAAAGCGTTTTTCAATTAAAAGACATGACAAGATCGCGTACCTTCTTTCAAGTTCTTTCTAATGCTAAAAAAACGAACTATAATCAAAAACTCGTTAAACAAAACACTTAATTAACGCCTTATCATTAATTACTCTAAACTTTATCGTAAATTCACAGCGACAAACTGAATGATCGTAGGTATATAAAATTCAATTGGGCCCGTTGCGTAAGTACCTACCGGGGTAACTAGGTCACCGGGGTCAAAGGTCGCGGGTAGGTCGCGCAGCCTCGCGTAAATAGTCTACCCGCTTCACCTTCTCAAGGAGACGCCTATAAAAATAAATTGTTAGATTACGGTCACGCTATAATGGGGACAGACACGAAATGAAAATATTTTCATGCGTGACTTATAGTTTTAGCTGTGAAAGCCGATTTTTATGCAATGTTGAGTTATCGAATGTTACACATATTTTTAAGATTAGGTATGCAGATGTTTGAAACCCGGGAAGTTTTTATCACGGAAATCATCTCTTTAGCCCGCGTCCGCTAAGCTAGCTGGCGCGGGTGTACGGAGCTGGCTCATGCACTCCTGTCACAGAATAAATAATAGTACTAGGTACCTACAGAAGATTCACTCTCTAACAAAACGCGTTTATTACGACAGATATGACCTCTAGGTGGCGCAAGCGCGATCCGGCGTCCGTTCCGTAGCGGTGCGCGGCAACTACTATAGACACCAAAATTGGTGTGGGCTGCATGTACTTGTAGCGACGCGACGAAATCGCTGAGTGAGCCACGCCTAATTCGGTGCCATTGTAGGTTTTAAAATCGCACGCGTCCGCGTTGCCATGGACTAACCTATTAGGACTCGCAATCGCCATTTTGAGTAGCGTACCCCGGAAGAAAACATTTTTTTTGTATTAGACTTAGATGGCGTCGGTCATTCAGCGGGCTGTAGGTTGTGTAGCCCATTCCGCAAGAGGGCGCTGCCACTAGAAGAGTTGTAGACGTTGTAGTTGTTAGGTGTAGTTCTTAGTTTTTCTTAAACGAATGGATAGATGGCGCAATAATTTTAATATTAGGTAGCTGGTCAACCAAATCTTGTCAGTAAAAAAAGGCGCGAAATTCAAATTTTCTATGGGACTACATTTTTCAAATTTGCCGCCTTTTTCTACTGTCAAGATCTGGTTGACCGAGTATACTACCGCATCATTTGCGTTTCTATGTGTGAACAGCGCATCTGTACACGTGTCATTGTGTGAGTTAGTTGTTATTATTATAATTAGGGCTGACTTTCGTTTTTTGTCACAGATAGCAATCAAATGTATATGTTTTAGATAAAAATGGTCTTCACAGCAAGATGTGTTGTCGTTAATTGTGTAAACACTAGCAGAAATAGTGACTGCAAATTTTATAGATTTCCAAAAGTAGTGTGGAAACAAGAACAGCGCAATAAATGGATAATTGCCGTAAGGAGAAAAAAAGTAAGTCACCTAACCTAACCTCTAAAATCATACCTTCCTTAAATACGCAAAAATTTGATTTATGTTGTAAACGTATCAAGTTTTAACGGTGAATTATTTTGTTATAGTCCCGATGGCACTCAAAACCGGACGACAGAATTTGCAGTGCTTACTTTATTGTTGGTAGAAAGGCTGATTAAAGTGATGAACAAGCCAGTCCCAGCTATGTTCCAAGAATCGAGACAAATCAAGACGGATTGACGAAAATGCGGCAATATCGAGGTTCCAACGTTATATGGAACGAAGAAACGCGAAAAAAATAGAAGCTGTTAGTGCTATTAATACAACTAATACAAGTGACTTTGAATTGCTGGAAAATAGTGTTAGTGTGACTTCAAAATATTGATAGTGAATGTCAAGTGGACCTGTATACAGGTGTACAAAATCCAGGAAAGACGTTTACGTGCAACAGGTACATATTTTATGGTAAAAAAACGTGATGCCGAAGTTCAAACAGAAATATGTAGATATCAGTACCAGTGTACGAAGATTATTAAGCATTTTAAAATAACAAAACTCGAAGTCTGTAATACTGCTAAAAGTATTTCTCTGGATCTAGCCACCATAACTGACAGTAAATATTTTGCTGGATTTTAATTTATTAAAACCAACGAACAGGGGCCGATTGCATAACAAACTACAACTAATAATACAACCGGAACTCCTTATTTAATAAGTTAAATTAGAAAAGGAGTTCCGCTTGTAATATTAGTTGTAGCAAGTTGTAATTTGTTATGCAATCGGCCGCAGCTTGTAGATCTTGCAGGTGTTACTCTTAACAACTTCAACTTTTTATTAAAAACTACACAAATAAATTATATGGTGAGCGAAAAAGATAGACTTCTACTTTTCTTGATGAAAATAAAACTTGGTGTCACATTTTCAGCACTCAGTGTTTTGTTCGGTATTCATAGAACAACAGTGTCAAGAATATTCTGCCCGTATGTTGAAGAAGTAGCAGCTGTTACATCAAATTTGGTTTTTTGGCTAGAATGCTTCCGTCCGGAGTATAGTAACACTAGAGTACAGAGTTGCCTATAGTACCTACAGAGCAAGTATAGAAGTACCATCAAGTTTTGCTAATCGTGTGTATTGCTACTCACACTATAAAAAGGGTTTTACCTCAAAAGTGCTTATTGGTATTACTCCAGGGAGGCTTCATATCGTTCAAGTCAAAAGAATGTGGTGGAAGAAAAAGTGTCTCCCAAATAACGAGTCAGGATTAGTAGACTACTTAAAAAATTGGGATATTGTCTTGGCTGATAAGGGATTTCCGGCAATAAAGAATGTAATTGATGAAAGTGGAAAAGAAATTGTTTTTTTAGACTGGAGGAAACCGGCCTGTTTTGAGAAAAGTCGTCGACATCTCTTCTAAATACCTAAAACTGGTATGGATGTGTTCCTCGTGATCTCTAGAATACGAATTGACCGGTTTTGGTTTATGGAGGGGGGGACGGGTCGAAAAAAGGGGGGGGGCAAAGATGTCGGCCGACCATCATTGATATTTGTGCTATTATCTATGAAAAGGGAGCTTATTGCCGATGGCGCTTACGACACTGACATCGATAAGCAAAAAACGTAGTAGTTTAAAATTGGGGATTCTGGCACATGTTTAGTTGTTTTGATTCCCAATTTAGCAATTAAGTTTCTTTGAATACTGGAACATTCAATGTTGCTGTCTATCCAATGCGGAGGTCAATTTATGTTATGTGACGCTGATGGACTGATCAGTCATGTTGTGTTAGAAAACTTAAATCGGATTTAAAGGTCCCTTTGTAGTTTTTTATAAATAACTCTTAGACATAGACATAGAAAAGTTTTATTCAACATCACATGAAGTTGCACGCTTAAACGGTGACCTGTAGCAAAAATGATCTGATACATAAGTAATCTTCATAAAATTTTCTACATTAAATATTCTATACGCTTTTTCGCTAGGATCAATATTTAAAAAAATATTTAAGGGAAAAAGTTAATTATAATCAATTGTTAATATTTTTTGTAAACGGTGGCCTGTAGCAAAAAATGTTCTGATACATAAGTAATCTACATAAAATTTTCTACATTAAATATTCTGTACACTTTTTCGCTGGGATCAATATTTAAAAAAATATAAAAGGGAGAAACTTAATTATAATCAAACAATTAATCAATCAATTTTTTGTTAATAACTCGTAAACGGTGGCCTGTAGCAAAAAATGGTTTGAAACATAAGTAATCTACATCCAATTTTCTACATTAAATATTCTATAAAAAAATTCGGTAGGTTCAATATTTAAAAAAATATTTATGGGAGAAAGTCAATTATAATCAATTGTTAATAATTTTGTAAATAACTCGTAAACGGTGGCCTGTAGCAAAACATGTTCTGATACATAAGTAATCTACATAAAATTTTCTACATTAAATATTCTGTACACTTTTTCGCTGGGATCAATATTTAAAAAAATATTTATGGGAGAAAGTTAATTATAATCAATTGTTAATATTTTTTGTAAATAACTCGTAAACGATGGCCTGTAGCAAAAAATGTTCTGATACATAAGTAATCTACATAAAATTTTCTACATTAAATATTCTGTACACTTTTTCGCTGGGATCAATATTTAAAAAAATATTTAAGGGAGAAAGTTAATTATAATCAATTGTTAATATTTTTTGTAAATAACTCGTAAACGGTGGCCTGTAGCAAAAACTGTTCTGATACATAAGTAATCTACATAAAATTTTCTACATTAAATATTCTGTACACTTTTTCGGTGGGATCAGTATTTAAAAAAATATGTAAGTGAGAAAGTTAATTATAATCAATTGTTAATATTTTTTGTTAATAACTCGTAAACGGTGGCCTGTAGCAAAAAATGTTCCGAAACATAAGTAATCTACATCCAATTTTCTACATTAAATATTCTATAAAAAAATTCGGTAGGTTCAATGTTTAAAAAAAATATTTAAGGGAGAAAGTTAATGGGGAAGTTAGTGCACTGAGTTGTCCCTTTTGTCCCAGGCGATGCCGCTTGACACAATTGTTCCTTTGATCATACTTAATTGATGTGAAGCCTTAACTTGGATATTAACTTTTGGCTTACCCCCAAAAAGGGAGAGGAGAAAAGTGGTTCCGGCTGTACACTGCGCTCTGTTTGATATAAAGCCGCAATCCGATGATTGATTGACATAATTGTTCTCCCAGGAGGTTCGTGGGGTATTTGTCTTTGGTACGGTCGTATAGAGAGCGGCTGGGTGACCTCCAGAAAATTCCGACTTTTGGTCTACCGCTTCCGGTCAGAAAAATGTTTGACGGCCCGGCCAAACGGTCGGACCTAGGTGGGGGGGGTGCTCGACCAAATGTCATAGAGGTACCCTGGCAGTTTTTGACGCCGCCATTTTTTTGTCAAAATGGCAGACTTTTATTTTTTCAAGTTTGTCCTAGCGCGCTGAAATTTTGGTCACGGAAACTTGGGGTCCCCTAGATTATTTGTAAAATGTTTTAATTGCGGAAAAACTGGGCACTTTTATTTTGTATGGTAACTTTTAAACGGTGCGTGATAGGTGGGGGGTGCTCGACCAAATGTCATAGAGGGCCTCGAGGGAAATAAAACTGCATTGAAAAAAATTCAAAATGGCCGACTTTTTTTTAATTTTTTCAAGTTGGTCCGAGCGCTCCGAGATTTGGCATGGCAGGAGATAGAGGCCTCTAGATTCCTATAAAATTTTTTTTTTTTTATAAAACCCAAGATGACGGAAAAAATGGTAATTTTTATTTTGTATGGCAGCTTTTAAACGGTGCGAGATGGGTGGGGGGTGCTCGACCAAATGTCATAGAGGGCCTCGAGAAAAATGGAACTGCATTTAAAATTTTTCAAAATGGCCTTTTTTTTTTAAGTTAGTCCGAGCGCGCTGAGATTTGGATGCGACAAGCCTGGGGGCCCAAGAATACTATGTGAAAAATTTATTTGGAAAAGTCCAACATGGCGGCGGACACGGGCAAAAGTCAAATTTCCAAGTAGGTTAAGCGAGCCCGTAGGGCGAGCTTCAGGCTGGGAGGCCGAAGGCCGACCCCGCGGAGGGCCGTTAGGCCTGGAGCTTCACCCCGAGTGTCCAAGCGTGGCCTACCCCCAGTAATTTTAGGCGAGGCCGAAGGCCAAGCTGCGGGAATGACGAACCAAGCAAAATCCTATACAAAAACTGTGTTAAGCGAGCCCGAAGGGCGAGCTTCAGGCTGGGAGGCCGAAGGCCGACCCCGGCGGAGGGCCAAAGGCCCGGAGCCTTCACACCGACTCCCAAGCGTACAACCCCCAGTAATTTAAAGCGAGGCCGAAAACCGAGCTGCGTGAATGCAGCGCTTCCAAGCGTTCTACCAAGTCAACTGTCTTGATAAGCGAGCGTTGGCGAAGCGTCGAGGTTCGCGAAGGCCGAAGGCCGAGCTCCGCGTAGGGCCGAAGACCCGAAGCGTTACACGAGAGGGGGAAGTTGGAGCTTAAACACGACCCAATAGTAAAAGTGGCTTAGACAAGCGAAACGGCGGGCCGAAGGCCGTAGGCCTCCTGCCATGCCAAATCTCGGTGCGCTCGGAGCAACTTGAAATTTAAAAAAAAAAAAGTCGGCCAGTTTGATTTTTTTTCAATGCAGTTTTATTTCCCTCGAGGCCCTCTATGTCATTTGGTCGAGCACCCCCCACCTATCATCCATCGTTTAAAAGTTACCATACAAAATAAAAGTGCCCAGTTTTTCCGCAAATAAACATTTTACAAAAAAAAATTTTTCATAGGAATCTAGGGGACCCCGACTTTTCGTGACCAAAATTTCGGCGCGCTAGGACAAACTTGAAAAAATAAAAAAATAAAGTCGGCCATTTTGAAAAAAAAAATGGCGGCGTCAAAATCTGCCAGGGTAAAATATGACATTTGGTCGAGCACCTCCCACCTAAATCCGACCGTTTGGCCGGGCCGTCAAACATTTTTCTGACCGGAAGCGGTAGACCAACAGTCGGAATTTTATGGAGGTGACCCAGCCGCCCTCTATACGACCGTACCAAAGACAAATACCCCACGAACCTGCTTCTGGGAGAACAATTATGTCAATCAATCATCGGATTGCGGTTTTATATCAAACAGAGCGCAGTGTACAGCCGGAACCACTTTTCTCCTCTCCCTTTTTGGGGGGAAGCCAAAAGTTAATATCCAGGTTAAGACTTCAGATCAATTAAGTATGATCCAAGGAACAATTGTGTCAAGCGGCATCGCCTGGGACAAAAGGGACAACTCAGTGCACTAACTTCCCCATTAACTTTCTCCCTTAAATATTTTTTTAAATATTGAACCTACCGAATTTTTTATAGAATATTTAATGTAGAAAATTGGATGTAGATTACTTATGTTTCAAAACATTTTTTACTACAGGCCACCGTTTAAGAGTTATTAACAAAAAATATTAACAATTGATTATAATTAACTTTCTCCCTTTTATATTTTTTTAAATATTGATCCCAGCGAAAAAGTGTACAGAATATTTAATGTAGAAAATTTTATGTAGATTACTTATGTATCAGAACATTTTTCGCTACAGGCCACCGTTTACGAGTTATTTACAAAAAATTTTAACAATTGATTATAATTAACTTTCTCCCTTAAATATTTTTTTAAATATTGATCCTAGCGAAAAAGCGTATAGAATATTTAATGTAGAAAATTTTATGAAGATTACTTATGTATCAGAACATTTTTGCTACAGGCCACCGTTTAAGAGTTAATTATAAAAAACTACAAAGGGACCTTTAAATCCAATTTAAGTTTTCTAACACAACATGACTTCATCAGTTCATCAGCGTCACATAACATAAATTTACCTCCGCATTGGATAGACAGCAACATTGAATGTTCCAGTATTCAAAGAAACTTAATTGCTAAATTGGGAATCAAAACAACTAAACATGTGCCAGAATCCCCAATTTTAAACTACTACGTTTTTTGCTTATCGATGTCAGTGTCGTAAGCGCCATCGGCAATAAAGTCCCTTTTCATAGATAATAGCACATTTGTTCACATCTTGAGTCCTATGCGACCGATCGGTTCGTGTGAGGTGTCGTTTGAAAGAGTATTAAATGTGCTATTATTGTTTCATAATAACTGTAGTCAATTACAAAATATTTTAAAATATTTGAGTTTTTACCGTGCATGGATGGCATAAGTAATGAAATGATTAACTATGCGTCTAACTCAATAAATTACAACTATACCGCAATTATTTTATTACAAAATATACGAGACATTTCATTAGCTTACCAAAAACATAATAGACCCCGAGCCAGGCGCAAATTTCGTCAGTCATCGCCTCCCGGGTGAAAACTTGTATACTGGTTAACGGCCATATATGATGAGCCCTCGTGGACGTCAGCTGCCGCTACGTTATGACTTGGTTATATAATATCATACACCATTAAAACTTATAGACCGCGAGCCACGAACAGGTTTCCATGACCAATTAACGGCTACGTATGATGAATCCTCGTGGACGTCAGCTGCCGCTCCGTTGGTGGGTTGAGGAATGGCAGCCACCGAAACATGTAAAAAAAATTGCGGTAAAGTTATAATTTATTGAGTTAGACGCATGTTTTGTCAGTACTTATGCCATCCATGCACGGTAAAAAATCATATATTTTACAATATTTTGTAAACGACTACAGTTATGACTACGGTTATTATGAAACAATAATACCACGTTTAATACTCTTTCAAACGACATCTCACACGAACCGATCGGTCCCATAGGAGAGCGTTCAAGTATTACGTAACGCAATTTTTGGACATTTTTGACCCCCCCTCCCCCCCATGTAACGCGCCGTAACGTTTTTCTGTAACCCCCCTAAAGGCCACAATTATGTTGCGTAAAGTACCGTAAAGTGGCGAAAAGTTCTGAAGGGTTAAAAAACAATGTTACGTAACGCGTAGTTTAAACCCCCCCTCCCGCCTTTGTAACGCATCGTAACGTTTTACAAGAACCCCCCCACCCCCAAATTCGTTACGTAATACTTGAACGCTCCCTAGGACTCAAGATGTGAACATATCAATGCTGGTCGGCCGCCCACTATCCCCCCTTTTTTTCGACACGTCCCCCCCTCCATAAACTAAAACCGGTCAATTCGTATTCTACAGACCACGAGGAACACATCCATACCAGTTTTAGGTATTTAGAAGAGATGTCGACGAAAATCGTGAAGGAGACGACTTTTGTTTAATTTACCTATAGACTATTATTATGCCACCTTTTCTCCAGAATAAAGGTGAATTTACAAGGGAAGTGACCGATGCAACTTATAAAATAGCTCGAGTCAGAATTCATGTCGAAAGAATAATGCAGCACTTAATAATTTATCAGATACTACATAAAATTCCTGTAAATGTATTTTATCATAAACTGAAATAAATGTCATATACTCAGAAAAAAACAGAGACCACCGACCGAGATCGAGAGGTAACAGGCACCTGCCGCGATAGCAGAGGACGCTGGTTCGATTCCAGCCTGGGGCACTAGAGGCTAGGGTCACTTTTTCTGAGTATATGACATTTATTTCAGTTTATAATTTATATAGTAGTGTGACTACTCAAAATAATAACAAATTAAAATATTTTCTAAAAATAATTTAATTTGTTCTAGTATGTTATTTTATCATATTGATGATATATTACATGTTTAACCCTTTAACCGCCAGAGTCTGATATATAAGACATTACATATCCAGCTCATCTCGCCACAGTCTGATGAATAAGATAAAGATCTGATTTGGTTTTTACAGCACATTTATAACTCCCGTAACTATGCCAACCTTACTCTGCGTGGTACAATTACTGTCGGTGGTGACACGAGCACGCTCGATCAAAAATTGCTGACGGTTAAAAGGTTAATTGTTGGGTACTAGTAAACCTGCAACCACCTATATTTTCAAACAAATAAAACAACAGTTATTTTTACAATATTTACATTATTTAAAAAGCTATTAAAACATTGCATTTTTATTTAAATTTGTTTTTATTTCACACATAAAACCTGTAAATATTATGTGACTTTTCATGCCTGAAGGACCCTTATGCACATGGAGCATAAGGAACCACAGGCATTGACCACCACATATTTATAACATGGGCCCGTGGACCTATGAAAATGTGTCAGTCAGGTTAGGGTTTAATATGTCCAAGCACTGGACTGATCAACATTTTTATAAGTCTAATGTACAGTCAAGTCAAGTACAATGGATTAAGGTTAAGAAATGCATACATATTTATGAACTCTACTGTACATACCATTAGTCATATTCCTTTATTTCAGTCACATGCATAAACTTACAGCTAAGGATGCCAAAACGCTTATGTGGTAGGGACAATACATACATCAGAATCAAACATAGTCTAAAGCTAAAGATTATTAAAACAAAACAAAAACAATCAAATAAGGTCAGGTTAATATTTAGGTATGCTAGGATTCTAAGATATAAAAATGTTGAGTTCCTTACTTACAGGCCTTCCAGCTAGGTATGCGTATTGCAAATTTTCACAAAGCGTGATACTGCAATATTCAGCTTTACTATACATATAAAAAAAACAGTAATAAACATTTTGAGTTAACAACATTTAAACATATTATTTTACTTAATACTACTACTACATACTACTATTTGAAAAGTTAATTACCTAACATTGTATTGATTATATTTTTTCTGTAAAACTACGCTTTGGCTGGTTTTTCTCACTCAAAGTTTGGTTTGTTCTTGTAGAATACAAGAGCCGTAGATAATGAGCGAAGTAAAATTATTCACTTATTAAAATTGCTGCTTTAATAAAGTCTTTGTCTCTGTCTACTCTTACTATACAACTACCTTTTGGTGAATATATAAAGAGATCATACATAGTCATACCAGTGACATACATTTGCACTTGGATTTGGGTATAAGTTAATATGGTTTGCTTCTTTTTAATTCTGGTTGATCATTCACAAACTGCGAATATTGCACATTATGACATTACATTTTTGTTTATCAAAATCTGCAATAGGTGGTTTTTACAACATACAGGACATTTAACTTCTACTAACACTGACACATTCATCGCATATAACAACACCATCTACACTAGTGCACAACCAAGGCTGATCTTTGCTAACAATCACTCCGACACAAGAAATTCTTAGTCTCCTCGCCGAGTACCACTCTTCAGACATTGATTGTTCTATTGTGTCACTACAGAATTTAAAAATGTCTTTATCTGCCAACGCAACATTTGCTTCATAAAAGTTTTTCTAATGTTTTTTCTATGACTAAAAAAAATTTTTCTATGACTTTTTAGTCTAGCTTCACTTTTGTACACATCAAACTCTTTTCTAAAAATACTAAAGTTTTCAAGACATGTAACACATTCTTCTTTTTGAATATTAATATCAGTCTGTTCTACTAAATTTTCCGACAACCTTGCTAACAGAAATTTCAATATCTTCTGTACAATTTATTTCAGCAACTTCCAGTACACGTTTCAAGGCACAATCTTCCTTTAAATCTGTGACATCGAACTGAAAAGGTTCACACTTGTGTTTCTTTGATGTAGGATACATTTCGTGGAAGTATCTCCCTTTGGAATACTTTTCGTTCGTAAATTGTCGAACACTTGGCTTGCCCCATTTTTGTTCCTGGCTGGTTTAGGTGGAACTCTCTTCATGATTGATGTAGTAAATTAGTGCTGCAATGCTGCTTGAATTTGCCACTTTTGTTATAAACAATCGCATGTTACTCTAGTAACATGACGATTGATATTACGAATTAAGGCTGTCTTATACGCTGTCGCCGTCACAGAGGCTTGACGAACCACTCGGGCTTTGATTATGTAGCTCCTGTCGCCTTGCCAGATGTCTTGCACCTCCAGTACGTGCCGGTAACGACCAAATTTCATGGGTTATGGCACGAAAAACCCTGTTCCCGTCAGAAGCACGTTCATTTTAACTGAAAACCACAATGCTAATGTAATTGTCAATACAGCCGTCGTCCAAATATGTCGAATAATTATACTGTAATATCATTAGATTTCATTGAAATTATTACGATGTTTACTTACTTCACGTTTGAAAGTTTTCTGACAGAATATCTCAAAGTTGCGCTCGCTAGGACAGAGAGTCATACTATCTTTGTCTTACACTAGTACTATCACCCAAAAGAAAAGGATGAGTATAGTTTTTTTTGTTCCTATTTACTGATCTATACCTATATTCGATTTTTCAAAGATATCTTTGATACGTCAAATACGTAAAGGCGTATCCAGATTAGTCAATTTTTCACCAATCTGGAAGGGAAGGGAATCGAATCAGGAGGTGCGGACGCAAACGGCAATTTGGCTCACTGATTCGATTGCCCGATCAAATCAGGAGGTGCGGACACAAAAATGCCAATTTTCGAAGCTAGTATCTATGGAATGCTAGGATCTGTACGTACTTTTTACAATCTGATCAAATTCTCGTGTCGAATCAGGCCGTGCGGACGCAAATACCAATTTGATTCCCCGATCACATCAGCAGGTGCGGACACAAAAATGACAAATTTCATAGTAGAATGCAAATTGGTGATTTAATTTCTGTACGTGTGGACGCTAGGCAAGATAAGATTGGCCAAATATTTTCCTGAACAAATCGACTGATTTGATCAGTCCCGTCTGGATACCCACTAATTGGCCAATCTCATTTAGCATCCACACGTAGGTACACAAATTAAATCACCAATTTGCATTCCATAGATAATTACTATGAAAATTGGCATTTTTGTGTCCGCACCTGCTTATTTGATCGGGGAATCAAATTGGTATTTGCGTCCGCTCGGCCTGATTCGATCGGAGAATTTTATCAGACTGGCGAAAAATTGACTAGTCTGGATACGCCTTTATGCATTACTTACCTTTTTAGGGTTCCGTACCCAAAGGGTAAAAACGGGACCCTATTACTAAGACTCCGCTGTCCGTCCGTCCGTCTGTCACCAGGCTGTATCTCACGAACCGTGATAGCTAGACAGTTGAAATTTTCACAGATGATGTATTTCTGTTGCCGCTATAACAACAAATACTAAAAACAGAATAAAATAAAGATTTAAGTGGGGCTCCCATACAACAAACGTGATTTTTGACCGAAGTTAAGCAACGTCGGGCGGGGTCAGTACTTGGATGGGTGACCGTTTTTTGCTTGTTTTGCTCTATTTTTAGGGTTCCTTAGCCAAATGGCAAAAAACGGAACCCTTATAGATTCGTCATGTCTGTCTGTCTGTCCGTCTGTCTGTCCGTCCGTATGTCACAGCCACTTTTCTCCGAAACTATAAGAACTATACTGTTGAAACTTGGTAAGTAGATGTATTCTGTGAACCGCATTAAGATTTTCACACAAAAATAGAAAAAAAACAATTAATTTTTGGGGTTCCCCATACTTCGAACTGAAACTCAAAAATTTTTTTTTCATCAAACCCATACGTATGGGGTATCTATGGATAGGTCTTCAAAAATGATATTGAGGTTCCTAATATCATTTTTTTCTAAACTGAATAGTTTGCGCGAGAGACACTTCCAAAGTGGTAAAATGTGTGTCCCCCCCCCCCCCCTAACTTCTAAAATAAGAGAATGATAAAACTAAAAAAAATATATGATGTACATTACCATGTAAACTTCCACCGAAAATTGGTTTGAACGAGATCTAGCAAGTAGTTTTTTTTTTAATACGTCATAAATCGCCTAAATACGGAACCCTTCATGGGCGAGTCCGACTCGCACTTGGCCGCGTTGATGGTGCGGAACCCTCCGTGCGCGAGTCCAACTCGCACTTGTTACATATGTTGAGTATAATATTTGAGGTTGTCATGGTACCCAGTGTAAATAAATATGTCAATAAAAAAATAGAACTTTATCAAATATATTACAAATAGGTAAAAATACTTTTCTCCAATATGCTCGGAAATGTTCACCTTATTGTAGCAAAAATAGTACGGGAAGATCTTCGTTATTGTCAAACTCTAATTTAAAAAAATCAAACTATCGCTGTCCTTTTCTAGCGGACGGGAAGTAAAAAAACACTACAGTAATAACTTATTACTGTAGTGTTTTTTACTTTTTAAAAATAAAAAACGTAAACAGCCAATTATTATAGCCGCGAGCCGCGTCTACACGACCCGATCAGCTATCATTTCAAGCTATAGGATAGAGTGAGATAGTAAGCCTTTCATGTCTCGTTCTTACAAGACCGTTGTGCTCGTGTCTGATCGTGCGAATACTGCTTAATAAAATCAAAGATTATTTTTATATATTTTTTAAGGATCTAAATCCGTGTTAATATTAAAGCTTTTATAGTTTGTCAAAGGACTATCTCATTTCAAACATAGACAGAGAGAATCATACTATCTTTGTCTTACTCTAGTACTAGCACCCAAAAGAATAGGATGGGTATAGTTTTCCTGGTTCTTACTAACTGACAAATTGGTTTGACCAACTATATTGAATGAACGAATATTGAATGGTACTGAATGGCCGAATAAGTTTGTGCCTTTAACTTTTAAAAATTAATTAGAGGGGAATTGTTTTTGACATTCTTGATGTGAAGGTTCGATTTGAGTGATGCTTGATGCTTAAATAATTATTATTTGAGCTTATTTCCTCGCATGTTTGGAGAAAAGCACTATATATGCCTCGGCAGGAATAGCATCTTTCTCGGCAGGAATAGCAGCTTCGCGTCGTCCGACAAAATCGAAACTCATCCACGAATTGCTCTTTCCCGGCCTCTGCAATAATGTACTATAAATGTAATGTATCGTGTTACCGCGCGTCGGTAACATTAATATTATGTGACAGAAAAATGTATTACGAGTTATTAAAATTAGTAAGACATCGCTAATGCTATTATATTTATATTTTATATGAATGAATATATTTATATTTTTTTAATATCAAACATCCAAAAAAAATGCGTCAAATGAAACGAATTCAGTACGGGGTATGGTCGAAGCGCCATCTCACGAAATATATTATCAACATTGAGGCAAGACGAGAGCATGACGATAGTTGTCATTCCAACCCGTCACATGGCATTGATACAGAATCACACTTATTGCAACATTTGACACTACTAGAGACATCTGCTATACTTTTGGGAACTAAATATAAAGTCACGCTACTCAAAATGGCGATTGCGGGTCCTATAGGTTAGTCCATGGCGTTGCTCATACTATTTTTCGTTAACCCGCTCACACGCTCCGTGCAACCGCGCCAGCTAGCGGACGCCCTTAAGGGGTGAAAAAGGGGGCAGAATTTACTGTGACAGACATACAAAGGATGTACTTTAGCAGCTGCACTTACGTATCGCAACGCTTACGAAGGCAGCTTGCTTACTGTTGCTACAGTAGAAAGTCCTTCTAGTTTTGTAGATATTTGCCTCTCTGAAAATTTCCCCCTTTCGAAGTTAACCAGGACAAGCCATAATGTACCTATACTCGTAAATGCTAAATATTGCCGATCCTTAATCCCAAATATTGCCTAATTTGAAAAGAGTGACTCTTTACCAAACCGCTGTCGATATCTAGCAAAATTACGTTTTAACTTTAAGCCCATATTTCAAGGGTGATTATTACAAAAAATACAATAAATAACACTCCTTTCATTATTATTTTTGTGCCTGTCGTCTTAAAAAGTGTACCTATGTATTTTAATTTCCATCGCCATCATGCCAAACCTCAGAGTTACCAAAATAAGTATCTCATATTACCTAAACCTCTGCAACCTTCATCCATTAGTGCGAAAAACATGTATAATCTTACTGGGTTCAATAACCCTTTGATGAGACCGTCTCTCGTTTCGAAACCCACACTGTACTATCCTTTTTCCGCACCATTATCATGTCAATCTGAAACGACACACCGTTGACTATTCGTCTTTGTCGAAATATTTTTAGATACCTGATAATTGACGCATGGCGAAGAAAATATTATAACTTTCGTTATTCCTTTTCATCATATTCATATTCCTTTATTCATAAAATTACAAACTTTACATGTCAAAAATACATATGTCATATTACCTAATAAACAGGAATACCAAAAATAGGTATGTATCTAAAATATATATTTTCACCTCAGCAGCTCGAACAAGAGTACTTTGCTACTTAAAAACAGTGAGCAAAATCGCATTTTGCTCACTGAGTGAGACAAAATGAGCAAAATGCGATTTTGCTCACTCAGTGAGCAAAATTCGATTTTGCTCACTGTTTTTAAGTAGCAAAGTACCCTTGTTCGAGCTGCTGAGGTGAAAACTTAATTGTTGGTATATCTTAAGAAAACATGAGTGAATAGAGGTAAGTGATGAAGAAGGAATTCATTTTTCGGGTTCTCTAATATGTTCTCACTGCTGAGGTGAAAAGTTTTGTGAACTACACGAGATCAAAGTTATTTACATCTCGTGCGCTTTTGAGTCCCTTACTACGCTCAAGATTCTAAATTAGATTCACTCGCTACGCTCGTGAATCTAATATAGAATCTTTCGCTTGCACGGGACTCAAAATAAGCACTCGAAGAAATATCAAACTTTGATCTCTTGTTGTACAAATAACTATTATGTAATTAAAGTTGTATGTTTAGCAATGACTGTCTCCGTATAAATAAATTCTCTAAATTAAAAAAAGAACGAGATGCGGCATTTTTTAGGTATTTAACTAAGTACAACACGTTTAAATTTTGATGGCAACGCACTAACCACCCTTTGGTGTTCCATGGGCGGCGGTAATCGCTTACCATCAGGTGATCCGTCTGCTTGTTTGCCTCCTATATCATAAAAAAAACAATTTAAATATTTAATTACATTGGTATAAATATAGCTTGTCTTCTAAGGATGAATTCTTACAAAAAATTCAACGCAGGGTTCAAAGTTCCTTGAGACTTAAATAAAATGTAGACGACAAGAAGAGGGCAACTTAGGGAAGTTAGCTGGTTTTCCCGCATAAATAAAGTATTTTTTTTTATATATAGCCTATTTCGTGTCCCACTGCTGGGCAAAGGCCTCCCCTTTCTTCCGCCACTCATCACGGTTTGTTGCATGTTCCCGCCAGTCGCTGCAAAAAGCGTCAAGGTCATCCCGCCATCTCTTTTTTGGTCTGCCTCTGCCTCTTTAATAAAGTCATTGCGTAAGAATTTCTGGTGACAGGTAAATACTAAATAGCATATCTATCTAATCTTATACCTTTAATACCTTTAAACGAGCAATTCTTGCTTATTTATTTATATATATATATTTCGGGGATCTCGGAAACGGCTCTAACGATTTCGATGAAATTTGGTATATGGGGGTTTTCGGGGGCGAAAAATCGATCTAGCTAGGTCTTATCTCTGGGAAAACGCTAATTTTTGAGATTTTATATGTTTTCCGAGCAAAGCTCGGTCTCCCAGATATTATAGATAGGTATCTAACAAAGAAACTTACGAGAGCAAGTTTAATTAAGTAAAAAAACCTACATAACGTCCCAGATATCTATTAGTTAAGGTCTGGCCTGGTCATAGGAAATCTTATAGGTAGGTACAGTCAGCAGCAGAAGTTGCTAAGCGGGCGAGGTGTTCAAAATGATCTTGACGCGACTTTATTGTTAAGAGAATAAGAGCGTGTGCGAGCGTGCACCTCGCCCGCTTAGCAATTTCTGCTGCTGACTGTACATAACTATCTGTAATTTGATATAGGTACGCTTATTGGTTGGAAGGTGATAATAGTCGAGATGTATAAGTGTATATGTTAAACAGTCATTAAAAATGATAGCCGAAGGCGTTAGTGTATAATGGTCATGGTATATAATATTGATCACGGTCTGTGATGCTGCTTGAACCACATTAATCTTACAATTTCTCTTATATGATTGTGCAATCGCACATAGATAAATTACATATTTAACATGTACGAGTATGTTTCTCCTATACAAACAATTGTATGTATTTAATCAGATTTTGATAAAATGTTTTTGTAGTATAGAAGAATACATACGTTTATTTATAATTTTAAAATTACTGATTATCTATCCTATCAACGTGAATATTTCGTATATGTTAAACCTTAAGTTAAATAGCCTGTAAACAAATTTATCGAGATATCTACATGTTGAAAGATAAGTGTATTCCGTGTTTGAGAATAGAACAGCTATTTATATCATATTCAAATTTGTACAGGCACCTCTGATAAATTCAACTCGTTCCTGCGACGTAAACGCTGCCAACACCCTTTAAAGTGTAATGGTTCGGAATAAATGGTTAATCATCCTCGCACGTCCACGTCGAGTGTTCAAGATCATTCCGTCTTACAGACCCATTGACGCAAGTTCATGTTATTATAATGTATTCAATAAATACATTCATGCCAGACCAGACTAATCTTTATTTAACGCGCCCGCACCGACCAAACAAGAAATAAGTTAACACTTAGATGGTCAGCCGCAACTAACATGCTTTCTTCTATCTGGATGCATTTTGTGCTCAGGAGTGTTGGGACACCTGGACCGTTTTCAAAGTCAAATTTGGATGAATTATTGAAAATAAAGGATGTAGAAGCGATAAGCATGTAACTGATGTTTATTCTGGGTGGTACGATGTACATATGTGGTAACTGTAAAACTGTTGGGTTTATCAGGATTGAACTAAGTTGAACCGTGTCGACAGTGTCGTAAAAATAGATCGCTTAGTTACACTGAATGTGAAATGAAAGGGTTAGGTTAAATATAAACGCCACTAAGAGTCGTACATTCCCGTCAAAAACATAATATAGTAGCTGGTTTTTATCACTTTTAAAACAAGTTTTATATTAGGGGATCCGCATAGGTATAAAATTACACGTTAATTATGCAAAAATTCCTTTACTTGGACAAAGTTAGGAGCACGCTATGGCACGTACTGTACTGGGCGTTTTTTTTGTCCCCTACACTTTTTTTTTCAAATTTGGGATTTTTTATGTTATTTCTACTCAGAATCACGAGCTCTTTCTATCTTAATAGGAGAAAAAAAGTGTCCTAAGGTTTTCATTTCCATTACGTCACCATTTTTCATAGACTTTGTATGGCGGTCGCGGAATGGAAAGATCGAAAAATGTATGGTAATTTTGGGACACTTTTTTTCTCCTATTAGGATAGAAAGAGCTCGTGATTCTGAGTAGAAATAACATAAAAAAATCCCAAATTTGGAAAAAAAGTGTAGGGGACAACAAAAAAAAAACGCCCTACTACATCGCTTTATAGTTTATACTACAGGGTAGTGAATGACACCCAAGTCAAGTATAACAACACAAAATAAAGTGCCAAATCAGCCAAACCTCCGACAGGGTTCCTTTGTCATTCGCATGTTCCACGAGACGAGATAGATGACGTCAACCTCCCCGATTTTGTCGGCATATTTTTATTTATATAGAAAAACGAAATCATTGTTTAACGCGAAACGTATTGAAGTTTTACCCTGGAAACTCAAAGACACAACATTTTGTGGAATACAATAAAAACTACATATTACTCTACATAAATATTGTTTTAAAATACAGTCCAACAGATGGCTGAATACTCCACTTTCATATTAATAGCGCCATCATTTAGTTTGCAGGGAGGACAAATATATCACTGTATACTAAGAGATAACAGCCATGCGATTACAGTACTTATTCCGTCCACTCAGAACTTTAGCAGAGTACAGAGAGTAGGTACTTAAATTATGTACCTATAAAACCAGTTGAAGATTTCTCTAGCTAGAAACTTGCGCGTGCGGTGTGCCTACCCCGCCCGCCTTTCGTCTTACCTATCTACTGCCTTTAAATATTAACTACCTACTATGTATTTTGTATATCATTTTACGATCACCTCACAATATCAATTTCTATAAAAAAAAACAATAATAAATTGAATCTGTAAACTTGTAAAGTATCGAAATGGACCTACTTATAAAAAAAGTTAATTATTTTTTGTAACGACTTAATCATTCCCTTAAATAAAATATTTGAAAATAAAAACAAAACACGAACCTTATTTAAACATCACGAATTTCTATTAATCTACCGACAATTCGTTCCAATTCCAATTCTCCATTCGATACCAAAGTGTAGTACAACGATCTCTTTATACCTTACTCCATTGTAATAAGGCGAAAAATGTACGTACGTATATGTCGACCGTACACGCGATAGTCGTATCTGCCAGCTATATTTGTACCTTACTCTGTTGACTCAAGGTTTGTTTTTGCTTTGTTGTGTTTACGTCTGGTAGGTATGTGCAACGCACGCACGAAGGTGAAACCGGCCTACAATCCCACTGCACTGCGGTGATGCCACGGCCGGTAACCGATAAGTGTTATCGATATACGTTTTCAGATCGACTTTTGTAAACTGTGTTTTAGTGAGTCACGGTACTCGAAAAATGTGTCACTTGTACACTGTATACTATAACACTGTGTACTAGTAAAGGCTTTTAAGTCTTTTAACCGTTGTTAATCGTTTGTCGCTCAGTCATTTTCTTTTTGTTACAAAGAGACAAAATATTACAATAGCGGTTATAAGTTTTTCCTACTCCCGTACTTTTATTTGTCATTTAAAGGGTCGTGTCGTGCACACACCTTTAAACCCCTATCTTATAGTTGTTAAGACAAGTCTTTAGTCTATTCCCCAAAAAAGTATATCTGCATACACGCAGTATCTTTTTGGCACTTTTACGATACTTCGTGTAATCACCACTTAAGAAATATTGTATGAAATACATTGTTGCCAACCTAATTCTAATTGTCATCTCTGACAGATGAGTGAACCATAGATATGTTTTTTTTATTTCATTCATTCTTTTCCCGCCCGCCCTACTTCTTGAATGAAAAATATTTGTTAAATTTTCAATTTTATATCAAAGTAAGTGCTTGGTCGTAGAAAAAGTATTGTATGCAACGTTGTTTAACTGAGTCAAAAAATACTCGTGGCGTCTTTATTAACAATTTTCGGCTTCGCCTCAAATTGTTACTCACGCCACTCGCCTTTTTTGACCCCTCTTAAACAACGGTTGCATAAAATACTACATATTATGAATAAGGAGGATTATTACCTATCGATATTTGGATACGTATTGTAAGGTGAACGATTCATTTTTCGCTAGAAGTCTTGCACGGGTTTTCAATCACTAAGAACAAGGGTCGTTATACTTTTCAGAAAAAGAGAAAGCCGAGGTTCCGGTTCCGGAAGACCTTCAAAGAGAAAGAGCCACGAACGTTAATTTGGTCTGTTTAATTAAAGTAGTCTAAATGTTAATTTCTGTGGAACAAGAACCGCCATATAACAATTTGTACGTTAAGAGAGTTACATACGGCTAGCGTACAAGAATGATCAATTAATCACATTGAAAAATATAAGTATAGCTGGTCAACCAAATTATGTCAGTAAAAAAGGCGCGAAATTCATGGGACGATATCCCTTTGCGCCTACATTTTTCAAATTTGCCGCCTTTTTCTACTGACATGATCTACTTGACCAGCTTTATATCACTACATAGTATAAAACAAAGTCGCTTCCCGCTGTCTGTCTATCTGTCTGTCTGTCTGTATGTATGCTTAGATTAAAACTACGCAACGGATTTTGATGCGGTTTTTTAATAGACAGCACTCTGCTAAACTTTCTCTTGAATCACTATTCAAGAGAAAGTTTTATGGATAATTTTTTAACCCGTGCGAAGCCGGGGCGGGTCGCTAGTAATTGTATAAAATACCTTGCAGTTCTTATACTAATCCGCAAGGTTACTCTTAGTACTAACACGCTTAGACGCAAAATCAAATCGAATCCGCCGGAGGTGTTGCTTGCGTAAAACATCGCGTAGCTCGCCAATTGCATGTTGTAGGTATTTGTTAGAAGTAGTTACTTTTAGTATTAAAAAATCTAGCACAAGCTATAAACATGCATATATATAAACGATGTATATAAGTATGTTGTTTTCGAACGCGCGGAAGTATGTAGGACGCTTGCGTCGGGGGCACGATACGTTATCTTATTAGGTTAACAACCTATAGCCGAGTATCACTGCAATCACTGCTATCGCTCTCTACAGACGATTGGCTCCCAGATTTCGATTAATCACAAATAGCCCTAATTATTGAGGGTATTGAGACATTTGAGACTATTGAGCGTAATATAAGGTGGTTTTGTGTAGCTCTTATGTTATTACGTATACTTAAGAATAACAAGTAAAGTTTGGTAGTCTACTTACTAAAAGGCGGCATCGTCAAACAGCGGTCTTGACATCACTACGAGAACCGGGGATAGAGCAACACTATGACGTCTGTCATCTAGAGATCGGTTTTTGCGCCAAAACGGCGTCGCGTATTACCTAAGTCCCTAACTCTCATATATTGTGATTCTCTAATAAATATTGTTATAAATGGTGCTCTGGTGTTTTTACCCTTACAGCTTCAGAAGTGCGATAGTGATTCCTCGCCTACTACGATATAATTTCTCGGAAATAGCCATTACGAAATTAACCGCGCGTAGTCCTTCCTCGTTTCATTGTTGTGAACGTTAATAAAGAATTAATCTGATTGTAATGAGTAAATGCACCAACACCACTCATCAGTTAGGGACTTAAATATATAAAGTCCAAGATTGGTGTCAAAATCATACCTACAAGAATAACCTACAAAACTAACCTATGCCGGCTATTGGCTGCTGGCGTACCTATCGTGCCTTTGCCCTTGTTTTGTGTTTGATTTCAGATACCTATTTCACTATTTCAGTTTATGTACCTCCGTGATCATGACTGTCAAAAATAATACATATTGACTGTGTAATAAAGCTGCTGGCATGTATGTATTACAATATTCACAGCAAAAGATCACAAGACATAAGTTGACAGATACCATTAGGTACAATTGAATTTTGATATTGGTATGAATAAAATAAATCCTTGGGATTACAGAGTAACTCAGGTAAAAGTTAACTCAGGTAAGAAGTCTGTTGATCCAACACCTAACAGTGCTCCGGGGCCAAAGTGGTAAATATTCACTGCCTCACTTATATGTTGTGTTATTTTGGTAATCCATGTGCTTTCAGATACATAACATAATGTGATTAAGTATGTCTACATGACATAACAACAAAATGCTATAAACATTTTCTAAAGTTTGTGTCGTGGTGAAATTTACATTCAAGTAAAAAGCATATAAAACAAGTTTGGTAATGTAAATTTAGCCTTGATTGATGCTATATGTATGGTGGTATTATGCTTTCATGATTAACAATGAGTGCTATTTAATACTTTATCCTTTCAGTCAAAATAAAATAGATTACAAGTTTTCAAAAACACTGGAATATTGGTTATAAAAACGATAAGGAGAAATTACTTGTTGTTTCATATGTATGTGTGTGTGTGATATTACACATGCTTATTGCAACTGAAATAATGCTTTGTTGGTGTGTTTTTGGTTTGTGTAATTTCCAGAAATTTAACAGCAATGATTCTTGAATTGAACGACCATACCGTCGTTGAAGGTACTAGAGTGGCTATCAGGTCAGGCCTCTATAATGTGCCTGGATGGACATGGATAATATTTCAAAGTTAGTTGGTTATGGATGCCAGATATAATATGTCCAAGTGTTCAACTAATTCATTATATGGAGAAAATATGTTGATACTTAATCTCTGATGTCATGGAGAATGAGGTATTTATTTAGAAATAAAATGCTTGTTCATGTTGTACATGTATACTGACGGTTAGTATGTGTTACGTTGACTGTGGGTTGGTAAAGTGCGCTTTGTGAATAAGCGAAAGGTGACAGTTATTTGTAGCTGGTTAGTATTGTCTGTGACAAAAGTAGTCACTCCATGTTTCCGGAGCCTCCTCGGGCTGAATATTTTAAAAGACAGTCCATATCACATATAACCTCATGCATTCTCGCAATTAACATTAAGTTGCAGACATACTGATAAATAAGGCAGTAAATCATTTGAAATGTTGAGAAAATTTCTGTCTGTACATATTATTGATTGGTTCTATGTATGAAAAATCTTATGAATGTTCATACAAATTAATTGCATACAGCTTATAGTATGTTGTGGTTGTTGTTTTGTTCATTGGGATGTTGGTTAAAGTTTGCATTGCAAATATTTTTCACAAAATGTCATATTATAAAATGAACCAAAGACATATATTTAAACAGACTTACCAAACTAATGAAAGTTTTATTGGCATGACATTGTCAAGTGTTTGAGTTATTGACAATGATAATCATTTGTGTTCTAACAGTATGTTTCAGATGCATTTCATTATAACAAAACTT
The DNA here is from genome assembly GCF_948474715.1 of Cydia amplana. Taxonomy (NCBI): domain Eukaryota; kingdom Metazoa; phylum Arthropoda; class Insecta; order Lepidoptera; family Tortricidae; genus Cydia; species Cydia amplana. The sequence goes on along the minus strand of NC_086074.1, from coordinate 7,424,313 downwards.
TATTACTGATGAAGTTTGATGAATTTCCAAGGTTAAAATCTTGTCAAAGAGATGGACATATTGAACAAGATATTTACTGAGCTGAGTATGACACTGGTAAAGCAGGTTGTTGCTAATGGTAAGCGAGGTAAATACTTTCAGGAGTCAATATGGATATTGACGGTCTACATGATACATGTCTTTTACATACAAGTGCGACTGGACTCTAAACGTTCCAGTCCGATAAGTGTTTTATGGGTGAATATTAAACGAAGGTAAATAGCTTGGTTAAAGCTTTCCAAATAACTATTTTAACCCATTCACTGCTAATGAACATTGACCGAAGAATATCATGTCATGAGCTACTGTTTGAAGTTATTGACGGTTTTTGTCTGAACTTGTAGTGTGTTATGGTACCGTTTGCATTAATAAACAGTACACTTTTATTACTTCTGGGTTTCATAAATCAGAAGTTATAAATAATAATATGTTTCACAAATTTTGTGGGTTCACTAAGTATGTATTTCATTGTTTTGAAAATTGCATAAATTGTGGTTTATTATGTTATGAACTCATTTATCTTACAATGTGTGCTTGCATGGCATTTAACAAAATTATTTAGTTTTGTGCAGGTATAAGTTAACCTGGATGATGATGTGTTGAGTTATCTACACATAAAATGCACATGCACAGCTGGAGAAAATCAACCATGTGTGTCTTGGGATTGGAAGCTTTATGGTTTAAGCATATGTGCCATGATTTGACTCATTGATCATTATCAATATACACTTCATGATGGTTGAAAAATACAATTTGTGAAACCTCGATAAGGCGAACCTGGGTAAGAGAGGAACCTCGATAACATGAACTTCTGTTCAGGCTCTACTGTAGTTCAATGTTGGTATAGTAAGAGTGTTGCCTTTATTTAGGGGCACGGAAGAGGCAAGCCAAGTTGCACATGATCATTTACAATTGGTTGCATAGTAGCAACTGCTTATTATTTTATATTTCCCATGTTAAGGGCAAATGCTGTTATTTCAGGTACCGTTTTCAGATTAAGAACTGACTACGAGTATATTCTCAGATTAGGAACTGAGATATAATTTTATGAGACACTCGGATTGAGAACGGAGTGATTATTTTATTTATATTACTTACTCTCGAGTTCGGAATCGAGTTGTGATTTTGTTTTATCCCAGAGTTAGAACTGGGTTACTGTTGTCATACTTATGTGTTTTGTTAACAGGTTTGCCGACTAAAATAAACACATTGTGCTTGATTAATTTTATTAGACGCTCGGATTGAGAACTGAGTGATTATTTTATTTATATTACTTACTCTCGAGTTTGGAATCGAGTTGTGATTTTGTTTTATCCCAGATTTAGAACTGGGTTACTGTTGTCATACTTATGTGTTTTGTTAACAGGTTTGGCGACTAAAATAAACACGTTGTGCTTGATTAATTTTATTAGACACTCGGATTGAGAACTGAGTGATTATTTTATTTATATTACTTACTCTCGAGTTTGGAATCGAGTTGTGATTTTGTTTTATCCCAGATTTAGAACTGGGTTACTGTTGTCATACTTATGTGTTTTGTTAACGGGTTTGCCGACTAAAATAAACACATTGTGCTTGATTAATTTTATTAGACACTCGGATTGAGAACTGAGTGATTATTTTATTTATATTACTCTCTTCAATGTCTGCTATAGAGCTTTAATTATTATGTGCTCTTTAAGAAGGGCTGTTACTTAAGTCTTGGCAAGGGATGCTATCCTTAATAGGCTACTTCCTGGCGCCGGTAATCGCAACAGAGGCTTTAAGGAGCGGCCTGTTGCTTGTCACTATCCTTGAGAGGGTGGTTGTTGCTGATATTTGCAGTGTAGGCTTTAAGAAGCGGACCATTGCATGTGATATAAGACTATCCTTCAGAGGATGGTTGTTACAGGTATTTGCAGTGTAGGCTTTAAGAAGCGGACCATTGCATGTGATATAAGACTATCCTTAAGAGGATGGTTGTTTACTGGTATTTGCAGTGTAGGCTTTAAGAGGCGGACCATTGCATGTGATATAAGACTATCCTTAAGAGGATGGTTGTTTACTGGTATTTGCAGTGTAGGCTTTAAGAAGCGGACCATTGCATGTGATATAAGACTATCCTTCAGAGGATGGTTGTTACAGGTATTTGCAGTGTAGGCCTTAAGAGGCGGACCATTGCATGTGATATAGACTATCCTTGGGAGGATGGTTGTTACTGGTATTTGCAGTGTAGGCTTTAAGAGGCGGACCATTGCATGTGATATAAGACTATCCTTAAGAGGATGGTTGTTTACTGGTATTTGCAGTGTAGGCTTTAAGAGGCGGACCATTGCATGTCATATAAGACTATCTTTAAGAGGATGGTTGTTACTGGTGTTTGCAGTGTAGGCTTTAAGAGGCGGACCATTGCATGTCATATAAGACTATCTTTAAGAGGATGGTTGTTACTGGTGTTTGCAGTGTAGGCCTTAAGAGGTGGACCATTGCATGTGATATAAGACTATCCTTAAGAGGATGGTTTTTACTGGTATTTGCTGCAATGCAGGCCTTAAAAGGCGGACCGTTGCATGTGAGCTTAGATTATCCTTAATAGGCTAATTTTGTTACTGGTATATCTGCAGTGCAGGCCTTAAGAGGCGGACCATTGCATGTGATACAAGACTATCTTTAACAGGCTAGTTTGTTCCTGGTATCTGCAGTGCAGGCTTTAAGAGGCGGACCATTGCATGTGATATGATATTATCCTTAAGAGGACCATTATTTCTACTACCGATGAATGTTTTATCTATATCGTATCGTACTATTTGTTGTTGACCTTGAGAGGTTGGCTTGAGACCTTGTTTACAAAAGGATATTTTAATGACCTTAAGACTGATGATCTCAAGGTTACCTTGAAAGGGTTGCTTGCACTTATACCTTCTAGGGATCGCTGGCGAAGTACCGGATCCAGTAGAGTTGGAGGGAGTGCCTGTTCGAAATACCCAGTTGGAGCGAGTGCGTGCACCGGGCTCCGTGACAACCTTATCGTGAAGGGCCGACTTCTACGGTCGTTGCGCCTACAAGGGCAGTGGTGTCCTAGCCTAGGCAGCCCCGCACATGCATGAGACGTGTCCCATGTTAGCCTCTCACGAGTTGTACGCATTTTTGTGCGTGCATGCGAGGGAGTCTTACATCCTACAACGGAGAAGCCAATTGTGAGTTTGTTCCAAGTCTTTGTTTTTAAAACGACACAAATAGTCATTGTTACGTTAAGCGGTCAGTATGAACGCACCGCTCAATGGAAGGTTTGGGTTAGCTGCATGGGTATACATGCTAGAAATTTATCAAAATCTAATAAATCCTTCAAAGTTATATGACGTTATTCACAAGAAAATAATTTATGTTAGATGGTGTTACAAAAAAAGGGGGTGGTTTATCTACCTGCCGCTAGATGTCACGCTCATCGCAATATTTTATTATTTTGCATAATTAATTAATTGGTATTTATATAAATAAGAGGATATCCTCTTGGTGTCATATGCACGTGAATTAAGCCTTTTGTGTATTTCAAGCAAGTGCTGAGCAGACTTGCATATCCTAACACCTCTCATACCACGGATTATTTGGTACCTAGCCTGGTCATGCTTTCTTACATTTGGTTCAGTCGGCTTAAGCCCTTACTCCAATTCGACTGAAATAGAACTAAATATCTTGGTGTAAGTTGACAATAACGAAATAGACCGTTTCAACGGAACTCGAGTCGAATTACTCAAAAGGACCAAGGCTTGTATATCGGCTGAGCGTAAAAGGTGCTTGTTCAATTCGCAGAATATTGAACTGGTGGAGGCTACATCCACCTGGTGAAGACCCAGCTTGCTGCGACTGCGTTGGCTGTGGCAGACTTCAGTGGCTGCACTGATGACAGTGACCTGCGGGGCGCTGGTCGGGTCAGGCGATGGCCGAGCTAAAAGGCGGCATCGTCAAACAGCGGTCTTGACATCACTACGAGAACCGGGGATAGAGCAACACTATGACGTCTGTCATCTAGAGATCGGTTTTTGCGCCAAAACGGCGTCGCGTATTACCTAAGTCCCTAACTCTCATATATTGTGATTCTCTAATAAATATTGTTATAAATGGTGCTCTGGTGTTTTTACCCTTACATTACAATAGAACAGGTAATACCTAATCAACATTTACCTACTAAGAGACTTGTAAAATGAGTACAAAATCTGTACAAAATGTGTTTACTCTACAAGGGTCTAGATTAAAGCATACAATTCCTGATATTCATTTTATCACAAGTACTCGGTTACTAATTTAATGAATGAAACAGCGATATCTAAAATATTAATAGAACAAACCATCATTACTTCATTTGTTTCAGTACTTCTCTGATAGAATGCCGTATCATTCACCGCCTCAACTCAACATCATCTCATTTGTTATCCCACCAGTTTAATTTAAAAATTATTTCATGGGCATCGCGGTTATTTACAAACGGATATTACCTTTATTAAATACTCAATTTCGTATAGTCGCCATCAGATATATCGGCCGCTCTGATATATCTGAGCGTCTACCGCGAAACACGTTCGATATGTTGCCTCTCTGTCGCACTTGTAAATTCGTACGTAAGTGTGACAGGGAGGTAAGACGTCGAACGTGGTTCGCGGTAGGCCCTCTGATGGCGACTGTTCCACTTTAATCACTTTCTTTCGTTTCATGCCGCGAACATCGTTTAGTATCTCGTTAAATTATCTGTTGCCTGGTGATTTTAGTGTTTTTAATTAATCCTACCGAGACGGTCGTAAAATAAAGGTAACCGGTAGTTGGCACACTACTACTCATGACACAATCGCAGTGCAGTTAAAGTTCTATTCTTATATATTTTATTTCTATTGTAGCACTACGTGCATGATTCTACATAAACGATTGTTCCCTGCATAGTAACAATAAGGTTTTGTGCATAATTCTTCCTAATAACATTAAAGACTAGACTAGATGCTAGATTTATGGCTGACGAAGCGGTGCTGCTGTATTAAAGCCATTAGTAATTCTTGTTAAATTGTAATTGGAAATACTGCTATGATCATTCTACGAGCGACTGAGTTAGTTTAATTAGGTGTCTACGTACTCCAAACCTTGCATCACAAAGTATTACCCATTCATGTTAATTCCCACATCAGTTCTACTTGATTGCTCTAAGAAGTTTAAATAAATAACTGCCCCTTAACGTGCTCGAAACACGCGATTGGCCAGCTCTAACAATTTACACCTTGATTGGTATCTGTGGTGGATTTATGGGAGCGTTTTTTCAAAGTTAACTCACCACTGGAGGCGTTTTCCGAGGCGAACAGCGGGGCGGCGTTGTAATCTGAAAAGAAAATACCAAGTTGTAAAATCGGTATACATTACACGTACCCAATAAACCTTTTGCTTTGAAAATAGTTCAAAACGAAAACAGAATCGACATTCAGCATTTAAAATCTGATCTTAGTTTGGTATTGATGATAGCTGTAGGTAAGGTACCTAATACAAACCGTCAATTTCCTCACCAATGCCTAACATGCCCAATATTGCCTGCCATAAAAATGTCTATCCCTAATTATGTACTAATAATGGGAAATCGCGATCGATATATTGAGCATTGCGTTGAATTTTCGAGTAAGCGCGATACAATTATTAGGCTGTAGCGCCTGTAGCTAAGAGAAAACGAGACGGACAACAGTGCGCGAAACACAGTTGAAGTAAGAAACTAGATGACGAAATCAACGTTTAAACGAGTCAACGTTTGCACTCCTAGTTTAAGTAAGTTAACGAATTCAACTAGTCACCTGACTCAATCACTTTTTCAACTAGTTGACGACATCAACGTTGTTTCATTTCCCCACCCACCACTATACTGTAGTGCTACTTGCTCAGTTCATCTATGGCACTCGCTAGAAATTGAATGAAGTTCCCCAAAAAATCATGCACAATTTACTTTCCAGCAAAAATAAACGGTTATCCATCGTATTTCCGAACACCAAGGAACTTAAAGAAGCCGGAAATTCGAATACCTAGTTTTTATTCGCTACTCGATCACGGTAGTAAATGCAATCTATCGAACTAATGGCCGATAAGGTTTCCACCGAGTCTCGTCACGTTTCAAAGTGGAACGGATGGCGTCGCGTAGAGCGGGAAGCGTGGCGAAGGCCGCGAGGTAAACGACACTGCGCTTACGCAACGCTGCGTGTAAACTGTAACCTATAACATGGCCTCATTGGCCTAGAGGTCTAGGTTTCGAAAACTGGTAGACGGTGATAGGTCTAACTCGGCACAGGGTACATGACACTGCTCTCGCTAAGGGAGCATCTGCGGAGTTCTCGTCTGTCAGCTATATATTTATAGGACACCATCATGTCAGATCTTTTAATGATATAGGAGCAAACGAGCAGACGAATCACCTGATTGTAAGCAATTATCATCGCCCATGGACACCTGCAACACTAGAGGGGTTGCAATTGTGTTGCCGGCCGTTAAGATGGGAATACACTCTTGACGGTTAGATCTATGAAAACGTATAATGTCGCTGTCACGTCTAGGCTTCGAGGAGGCAGTAACGGTCGTATAGATTGTGTTTTGTAGGTACTTACTTACTTCCGAAACACCCAAGCATACCGCGCAAAAGGTTGACTGGCGATCTTGTGAAGGTTAAGCAAATTTGCTGATTATTAGCGGTACGACTACTTTTGCTGAAAAAGTGCGACGGTACGTGTACAATTATTTGCGTTTGCTGGCTTTTTTTAAGTAAGAGAATAGAAATAGGTAATTTATTCGTAAGCACAAATACAGAAGTGAAAATAAAGCAAAAGAGAAACACATAGGAAGGACAAAGTGTCACGGAATTTCAGCATGATGCTAGCGACTTCCAATGCTGTTCTTCCGAAAATTTAAGAAAACTGTCCAGAATTAAATGCAATGTTTTGGAAAATTAATAATGGATATGACCTTTGTAATCGAAAAATGTTCGCCATATAACTATTAACCATGGCTAATGATCAGTTGTTTATGCTCGAACGCGCCCAGGATATAAAACTTTTCGCATCGTTAATTGCCACCTTCACGTCCGTGCCATGGCACGAAGATGTTTAGATAGTAGCGGAGTGACGTGCAAAGCGTTAATTTCGTTTACCATTATCTTCATTGTCTATAGCAGTGGTTCCTAACCTGGGGGTAAAACTGGTATTTTACGGGGTTAATAAGCTAACCTAATATAACAATACAACAAACGTACACGTTTTATTTTTTTATTACCATTGGGAGGAGGGGTAAAATCAGGTTCCCTAGTTAGTCATAGGGGTGACCGGACTGAAAAGGTTAGGAACCACTGGTCTATAGGTTTTGTAACATCTACTTGTAGGTAAACTTCTTTAACCGTTAAATGCATGATTTTTTCTTTTTGCCCGAAATTAATATATGTATGTATCACATAATTGTTTGCCGTTTCTAGGAAAAATAGTAAAAAAAAATATATCATCGATTTTCACTGCGAAATCAGTGTTAAAAGTTGCATAGGCTAAATCATATTTTTGGAAATATATAGCTATTAGTAAAGGGATACTTATAGGAAAAATCTTAACGGCCATCAGAAAGGTACACGTAGGTACACTATTTATGATGTTCCTATGATAAAGTTTGTAAATACTTATAAAATAATTACAAACCCCGAAAAATTTGCCCAAAATCACATACTAAAAATCATCAAGTTCCAGGTTTTTCCAAGTTTTCCGACATTTCGTCTATAAACAAATGTAATTTTTATAAATTAAAATACCTTCTGCGTAAATTTATGTAATAATTCGAAAAAAATATTAGTTTTACTATTGAAATAATATACAGGAACAAATAGAATTTGTTTAACCCTTAATCTGTGAGCTGTCTAATGCTTTACATTTGGCAACACTATGCATTTAAGGGTTAAAATAATCATAACAAACATTACGCAATCTAGTTGAACCTTTAAGTACCTTTCTTTCTGTCATTGGGATAAGGCTAAAACTGTATACATGTTTGTAACAGTGACTGTCTATTGTTACGAGATTAAGCTGCGTCGCCTACGCGGATTAGGGCAAGCCCTACGAACGTCCGTCCGTCGTGTGCGATGGTTCGTAACGAATGAATGACAAAATGGTTTTGTTTTTGTTTTGCCATTCATGTTCATGAGGGACGCACAGAAATTCGATTTGAGTAGTAAAATTTTATATGAAAACCCCACCTCCTTATAAAACATCAAACAACAAAAATGCGGTAATTATAATGTTGATTACAAATATCGATCCGAAACAATATGCACCATTAAATTTTTCACATACCTATTCAATTTTGTATTCATTTTATGTATTTACATATTTATATAATATGAAAGATACTATACATACTAACGAGAAAATATACATATATGTATCAAAGCAAAACGTAGAAAGAAGAAAGTGCCATGAAATAGTAACATCTCATCTTTCTGGCATACTTATGTATTTTTTTAACTGAATACCTACTAATTTTCGTCTGGGACTAAACGGAATTGTTTTTATTCAAATTAAACAAATCTAACAAAAATCAATTAAACTAAGAACTAAACAAAATAAACTAAAACTACCTACCTAAAAAGTAAAAGCCTACAAATAGAAAATTGGCCCCAGTTGGCCCCAGGTCTGTCTGTGCCGTCCGGTAGGGTGCCCAGAAGGCTGGCGGCGTTGCCGCGCTGAACGGCAACGCCAATGCGTTGGACGAGGTAAGCTCCAGCCGGTCACCGGTTGCGTCTATAAGGCGCTTGGCCAACTCCATAACTAATTATATTGCTTTTATTCAACTGTCCAAAGTCCAAACTCAAAGTAACTTCACGCTGTCTACTTTCAACATTACCATTTTGTTACGAAGTGTCAGACTGACACACTGATCGGGTATTCAGTGAATCGTCTACGATAATGCTGGCAACACTCACTGCATGCAGATTCCCGTCTACACACACAGCCAAGCGCGCACATATGACTGTGGGCATAAATTATTTACACTCACACAACGAAACATTATACACGTGTGGGTTCGCGGCCTCTTTACATGCCTACAAACTTAGCTCTAAACGATGTATGTAGACGAGTTATTCTCGGCGTTAGTAACAGTTTTTGTTGGAATTTCCTAATGTTATTGTCTCGGATTTCTGGCGGTCTAGCACGAGTTGCGTTCTCGCGCGCGACTCCATACATCTAAAGTCTATTTTTTTATTCGGTAGACTGAAATGACAGTTCATAGTATGAACATAAAATGTCATTTCATACTATGAAATGTCATTTTAGTCTACCGAATAAAAAAATAGACTTTAGCGCGACTTCAAGTATGGACTCGCGTGCGAGACCGCCTGAAACAGTAGGTTTAGATAGATTGAGGCATACAAAAGGGGTAAAAAACAATAATGGAAATAACATCTCAGTATTTTGCAAATACAATTACATAAGAAGTGCTCTGAGCCTGTATTCATTATTCTTGCCCCTGCTCCCGGAAATGTTCGCAAAATATATTGGAGAAGAAAAGCGTTTCTGCGTAAACGTAAAGCCAATTAAGCTAGTAAATTATTCAAGCAACGAGTAAACAATCTTTTAAGGGATTTGTATCTAAAACCAAGAGAAATTATCCTTACAACATTAATGTATTCTTTACGCATTTGTCAGACCGGACTTCCTAGTCTTGGTTACTTATACTTTCCGATCATATTTAGGTACGTGTTATAAATATGATTTATGACTGAACTTATGCCCACAACAGCAAAATAATTATTTCCATTTAATTCCATGAAATCAAAACCGTACCGAATCAAAATATACTAAACTTAATGTTTTGTGAATCACGTTTAATTATCAAAAATGTAAAATTAAAAAAAAAAACAGAATAAGCAACAACAAAAACATGGCGCTAGTGCAGGGTGGAGGTAGACGGGCTAGGTATGGCTGCACCGTCATTGAGACCGAAGAAATGTTGGATGTGTTTGAATTTGTGCCGTGTCCCACGGATACACATGCTGGTGGCTCGGATTATTGAAATCATAATTTTGGATCTCAGCCAACCCATTACTACGTTAAGGGATCTGTCAATTTGCTTTCGGATCTTAAACTTAATGTTGTTGCCATTCGTATTACCACAATACGAGTGCAATAAATAAAAGTTGATTGCATTTTTAAAATGCTTGTCGACCCTTTAAAAGCCAGTTATGGATGATAGTGTGATAACCTGATAACTAGGCCATAAAACCTGTCTCTTTGATAACCTTTGACTTGTTGGCTCGAATTTTGTCTGTCTGGCCCGACAAAGACTTTCCACAGTCAGTTTACACTTTTACAGAGATGCATGTTACGCAGTGTAATATGAAGGATACATATTTTGATATCTACTTTTAGTACACGACGCGAATAGTTTGTCTGGTTTATTTGCACAGACCAAAACAAAATGGTATCAATCCTGATAAATGCCTATACCTACTGCTTATTCTAATTAAAGGTCAAACACTTCATATTATGTTCCTGGTTTTATTTATAAACTAATTACAATGAATCATAACAGTACTTAATAAATAAACAGATTTTAGATCATAATTACTGTTCAATAATTCAAAGCACGGTTACAATTAAATAACATTCTTGACTACAAAAATAATTGCCTTAGATTAGAGTAGCAACGAGTACATGTACCTACGTAGGTACCTAAACGTACTAATTTCGTTTATAACTAATCTAAGTGCCTACTTTACTTATCATTAATTCGTGCCATAATATCCTGAAACTTAATAAGAAACAATTCTCAACCTAAGTCTGGAAGGAAGTACGTACGCATTCGCATTTTGTTATTCTTGACCTACGGCAAGCAGAAATGCCCGAGTGACCGAACTGCAGGCCTCGCATACGTCTGTGTGCATATTACGCATGCATATTATGTGCATAATAGCCGCACGCAAGCTCCCTTAGGTACTCTCCCTCTTTATGTAAGGAGCTAGGGTTGGCGCAAGCCACACGACGACAACAACGTGTTGACGGGCGTGAAATTGATAAAGCGTCTCAAACTCGATAAACCACTTGGAATTGAGACTAATAAAGAGCTTAATTGTGAATAACTGGGCCATTCCCAATCGCTTGTTTTCAGCAGCTCCCTGAGAGTGAAACAATATTTCCCAGTTATCAATTATAATCATTTAAAAACATAAATTGATGTCTAGAATGAAATTTTCTTGATACTTCTCAACGAATTTCTTTGTTTTAGATCGGTTGCGTAGTATTTACTTTGAGGTGTAGATTTTCATAAGATGCCTACAACAAGTAAAGATGAAAATTAAACGCTAGATGTTGCCTAACTTTGCATTCGATTTTTATCATGCATGCCTCTTAATCAAGGAAACACTTTTCTGAATGAATCTTCTTTTAGAAAAATGCCATTGCATGTTGCCTGACCTTTCCCTCTAAATCCATTCCCGTCACAACAGAATCTCCCCATACAAAGAAATCGATAATGCTAAACTAACCTTCCCCTAGAATGCACGCGCACTCGTTAAAGACTGCCTCAACATTCGCGCACCTTGTGACCTAGGTACCCTGGCAACCCTGTTCCCCCTCCCCAGGGGAGGAGGGAGGGAGTCCTGACCACGCACAACGCGTCCCTGCGCGACGCTATATTTAGCGCGGAGAAATGCAGTATTGAACGGCGGCGAGGGTTTACGATTTATGGCAGTTTGTCATAAGGCCGCGGAATTTTAGACTAGATCTCGAAAATGTGGGGATTTTGGTACAATACAGGTTAATTTACTTTCTTTCTGATACCTTTTCAATTTTCATAGGAGTAACTACATACACAGATTTTGGTCCCGGCGGAAACAATGACAAACATTAGATACAAACCGAATTAGACTTGTAGAAAATAATAGGAGAAACTAAGCGAATTTATTTATATATGTACCTATTTACTTTACAAACACATAGTTAATTCTACTCCTAGCTTGTTTACATGCCTTATAGTTAAATATCTAAGAGAATGAAGAGATAAAGCTTTCTATTGAGTTTCCCATGGAACCCTTATTTGACCATGCGCAACTATCCAAAGCATAATTTCACTAAATAACATGCCATTGAAAACGAGCCGCGGACAAGTACCCTATTCTGATTACAGGTTGTCCGTGTAAATATTTTTATGTTATTTTCTTTGAACACGCAATGAGACCCATTCTACTGTGCTAATTCAAAAGGGTGTAAGAGAACTAGTTCTTACAATGATCTTACACATGTTTTCGTTCATAAAAACGTTTGACGAACGCGCCTTAACCGTGAAATGGAATATCATTTAGTAATCAAATTAAACTGTTATTTTGATGTTCTTTGTTAGATGGTAGGTTATATCAAAAGACTTTGCTGCCTTTACATCATAAACGCCAGGGAAAAATACACTTGTATGTTATTACGCCATTGTTGTGCCAACATTGTATTGGAGTAGGAAATGGTGACATTGAACTGTGAGAATAACTATACGTTTATTTCCTTGGGGAGTCTACTTGCCGTGTTATTTGAAAACCAATATTGTTTCATTCCAGTTTGATAGCATTTGAAAATACGCTATATTATAGACTTTCAACCCTAACAACTTAAGCTATAAGTACTTTCGCTTAGTTGCAAACTGATCGATACCCAAGTTATTTACTTAGGATATATGTTCAAGTTTATGTAACCAAGTGTATGAAGGTGTCATCGTTTGTAGGCGTAACCGCAGCCCTATCCCTTCACCCCCTTGGCTCTTGCCTACATACAAATATTTTTGTACGGGAAGCTTGTGGCAATCGATACATGATTTGCGTTACAATGTGAGTATGAATAATGCAATGATTTTATCCACCAAAAAGTATGTCTGATTTTACAATTGGTGCCGTGTTCAGGATTATTTAAATTACGAAATAAGTCACATAATACGCTAAATCATACAGTAAAATACATGAAAAAGGAGACGAAGAAGATTTTAGCATTCCTTTTAATTTGTTTCACTATGAAATATAAATGTAATAAATAACTAAAATAAAAAAAAGATTTTACAGTACTAGTTAATGTGACAAAAGTCTTGATAATGAGTTCTAAAATTCTAAAGCATCTACAAAACAATAACGAGTGAAACGTACATCATACTTTCAAATGAGAAGTTTCACTGCAGATAAGCTTTCTGCGAAAGAGAAACCGGACGACGCGGCGGAAAATCAAGAAAAACTTGTACGTGGAGTTGATGTAGAGGATATTGCAACAAGCGCACACCAGTAAATCGATAATAGGAAGCCCTCAGACTAGTTCAGCAGTGCGTGCGAGCGACCTATACACCTACTACACGCCGCCGCGCCGCATGCAATGCGGGCTATATATAAAAGTGTACAGAATCCGCCGCGTTCCTGCCTGCGCCGCGCCGAACGGAACTTATGGCGCAACGACAACGTCTACAATTGCTTGTTCAGAGAAAATAACCGGTTACGATTCAGACTCAAGCCATACTCAATCTAATAGCCCTCGCTTTAAGTCTGAAACTAAACTGGCGGGTTGCCCGTTGTAGGCTGTTTATAAATGGAGTGGCAGCATAATAACACAGCTAGGTGCATTCTCGCTGCAATTTCGCTCTCGGTCGGGCTGTGTGTTTGTGGCGCGCTGAAGATCAGGGCTAACGATCGGCGTGCTTTCCCCGTCTCGCTCGCACACGCAGCCAGTCGCCGCCAGTCTAGCTTGTCTAGCAAAAGAAACTCTACGACTTTATCCGACAGCGACGCCCAGAGGCTTTTGTGCGTTTTCCATGTTTATGTTTATAGGAGAACACGTACAAGGGTTGCTTTGAATGCCGGTTGCTACAGTCTGAAAGAGGTGCATCGTCGCAGAATTATAATCACGGTACCTACTCCGCGATGTTGCTATTACCGAGGAATGCAGCATCGAGCGCGATATGAAAGTGTTTTTAGATTACACGTCGAAAAGTTTTCTGCGCGGCCAAATTTAGTCGGAGTCCAGTAAAATTTCTCCAAAAATATTTCGCTCGGTATTTCCTAAATGGGCCATCGCAATACTCGTAAAATAACAGCGTGCCAAGTTGCCAACGTCAGTCCAAGATAAATAGCCTCAGTCAGCACTGCCGCTCTGTAAATATTGTTTCACAATTTGTTATATCTCGGTTTAAATAATCTGAGCAGTTTTGTTAAGCCAAATAATTCTAAAATCAAGACGGTCTGGAGAGCAAAGATGTTTATTTGGTTTAAATTTGGTGCATTTTTGTTTTTGACCTCAATTTTTACTTCATTTACATAAAGTGTTCAACTTAATATCAGGAGGATACATACTCGTAATTGATGCATCATCACTTGGTCGACGTTTTATTATGATATAATTTAGGTTAAACATCAGCTTAAACTAAATATTAATAAAGAGAAATAATACTACAATCAACTATTTTCCAAAAGGTAAATCAGGAATCTAATTCTCTTTTAAGTTTTTACCTATTCCGAGTCGATTTTGTGAAAGCATAGGGAAGTTTCAGCAGTTAGTGAAGTTATTTTTATTAGAACCTTGAACAACGGGGGCTGAACAAGAACGGTATCTGGGAGTTTACTTAAACTTCCTATTCAGTTTCACTAACTTTGATGAACCCGTATATTTTGCTTTTATATTTGGAAAACGAAATTCTGTCGTTTTATTAATACTATATGCGGGTCGATTGATGTAAACTTCTTCGTAAGACCTCATGTACCTATTGTTTTCTAAACAACAAACACAGTTTATTCATCATTACAATTATTACATGTTTACACAACAATATTTAGATATTTTTTTTTACGATTAACATCAGTCATTTGCTACCAGATTGTGATTCGTATTATGGGAACAGTGGAAACATATGAGTATAGTTTCGTATTAAATTTATGAGTTTTAAATTATCTACATTAAATCTTGTTGGCATATAGTATACCAATTTGAATTCTATAATTCTAGTCCACTGTGGACGAGCTAGAACTAGAAGACTACATAGTTTTCCCATAGGTAATGATGTCAATAGTAACAAGCGGCACAGAAATTAAAAATAGGTGATTGTACATATGTAGACACATTTTAGGCTACGAATACTAGGTATATTCCGTATATTATATAAGTGATGCCTATGGGTACTATTATTGATTCAATTAACGGTGACCCGAGTACTTGAGAGGACGCTCAACTATTGAGGTGCCACTGCTTTCAATGCACCGGACGTCAATAAAAGGCCACTCAAATCTATCATAGTCCTATTACATCATAACACGGAGTCTATGTTTATATAGGATCAAATCAAGCGACAACAGCGTTATCAGCGACATACTTTTACAAACGGTTTTGCACTTTTTGATAATAGTCTCTCTATCGATATGTTCGATACAGAAGATAGATGAAAACCGGACGCTTCGTGAAGTACGAAAAAACCTTTCAGACAGAAATAAATATGAAGATCAGAAGGAAGTCTAAAAAGGAAATTTTCGCATTGCCGAAAACCCTCAACACAACGCCCGCAAACCGAATAAGACTTCAATCGGATGCTCCGTAGAAAAGTAGTCAAAGATAAATTCATAAATTTAAACCTTATCAAAAAAGGATAAAGTACATTATACTCTACATTTTATATTACTGACTGTATAAGTGAACAAAGGCAGGCACCGGACGAGCGCAAATAAGTCTGTGTCGGAATTCGGGAATCGGTCGGCGTATGTCTATACGGAAGATTGAAAATCGAAGTAATTAAAGAGGTCACAAAGCGATGACATCTATTTAAAGGAGATTGAGAGTTAAAGGTACTTAGTAAGTATTTCTGAGTTTAAGTTCACAAAGGCAGCGCACGCTAGACGCCGCGCGCTGATAACGTGACTCAGTCGCCATTACGCTGTGATTTAAGAAAACGGAGTGACGTGCGACTGCGAATTTGGCTGGCGTATTACAACGATGGCGTAACGGGAAATACTATATTTACCTTCGGGCACGTGTTTCTAGCTGAATGGGGGCAGGCCTTGCCCTTGAACTCGAGGGGAACGCACGCCACGCACCGCCCAAACGGCCCAGGGTTGCGGGCTTTCCCGGGTTAGGCAAAAACTTGTTTATCAAACGCGTAAGTCGCTTAGCGTGACGGTAATGTGAAAATATGTAAAGAGAACGTGCGATTTATATATTTACCATTTTTGTTGTTTACTTTTACTTATGGTCACTTCACAAAAAGCATTCACACAATGTCATGAACATCTGCCCTAGGGAAAAAAGAGAGCAAATACGAGGACACGGATTAAAAAAGGCTGTTTTAGCGTTGAAGAGCTATCGTGGTATTGAAAGTAGTTGAGAGTATTTTGCGTAAATAGTTAGTCGTTTTGAGCTCGTTCTTATTAACGGCTACCTACAGTCTTACACAGCCACGAAAAACGTTGTCACCCTACCTGACAGTCCTGACACTGTTTTTACAGTCTGTAATAGACTTTAAGGCCAATGACGATGACTTAACTTTTTCATTTTGATTAACACTGTTTAGTTTAATCTCAAAAACAAAACGAAATAAGTGATCTCTGAACATCAAAAGAAAACGATAGAACGTATCGCTTTCACTCCCAAGCACCGTTTTAAAAATTCTCTAAACATTTTGAAAGAATGGAATTCTCAATCTTAAGTGGCAAAGGGGCCTGCTTGGCTTTGTCGCGGCCAGTCGGCAACCCTAACCCCTCCCCCCTACCCTACTTCCCCGTGATCAATATTAGCTTCCTACTTACACAGTTTCCGGCTTACACGTGCCTATTTTTGCCGACGTTGGCTGACATGGTTCGAGAGGAAGCAGTTTTGAAGATTTTACGAAAAATTTATAAGGGTACGGCTGACCCTGCGGTTTGCTCTAGTTTCGTTTGGGACACCGTGTATGTGTCGCGTAAAATTGTGACTGGGTCAGATCAGATCATCAGAACTTTAATATCAAGGGCATAAGAGACTACGCGCCTCTAACCCAAGTCATTTCAAAATTGCTTTTTTAAGTCTTACCATTTTAACCTGTAAACAAAAGACAATTTTTCTCCAGCTTATCCGTCAGATAAAGAGGACTTCGAGGCTTTACATTTGTTCTAGTTTTTGGATATGTGTTTGCGAACTTTACCTCCCTGGAAGTTTGAGATTCCGAAGCTTTTCCGAGTTAACGTCTTTCGAAAATTTGTGATTCACAGATGCCGAGTTATTTTGAGAGAGTTGAGATGTTTTCGTCGAAGCGAAACTGGATCAAATTTAATATTACTTTGATTAAGCGTATAACATGTTATAATTTGACATCATACAGAAGTTCATAACAACTTTGATACGCAAAATATGCATATTAAAATGTATGTAGCAATTAGTACACTTAAATTACTTTCAGTAGTGTCAGTATGTAGTTAACCTTTGGTATGCTTAGGAGCAGATCTGCTCCATTTTTATTCAACTTAAACGTATGATATATAAATGACACATTTTTGACAGGAGCATACGAAAGGTTAAGGCAGATCTGAGAGGCTGTGTATACATCCTATCCGTCTATCTATAGGTATGTATAGAGTCTGTGCGGAAAGAGAAGAGTCGTGGCAGAAACGGGAACTAACATTTTCAATTTTATATGGCAATCAAACCTATGACACCTATCTTGTAAAAAGTAAACAAACTTCTGTCATTGTATATTTTTATTAACAAAAACCGCAAGTTTTATGTATAATATATTTTCAAAACACGATAAAACCGTATATAAAGCCACAAAGAAAATTATATTTAACATTGTTCGGTTTTGTCAGCGGGAAGAATCGGCTAAAAGCCGACTATCGACTTACAAAAATTCGCGGAACGTGTTTCCGCTATTCACGGGTATTGATGTTGTATTTAATATTCAATAATTACCTATTTAATAAGCCGCCTAAGTAACTTGTCTCCGGTACATAATCAGTAAGTATATTCATTGAAAATATATTCATTTTTATAAATATGCAGGTCATTCATGATTTTTAAAATAACTGGCAAATAGTCTTGATACTTGCCATTTTATGCATATTTATATGTAATTTTTTTTTCAGGATTGAGTAAAAGTATCTACGGTATCTCGAATAAAAGACCGAAGCTAGCTCAAACATAAGTGACATTTTAATTCAGACTTCGATTACAAAAAATAAAACGTTTTGTAATAAAATATTTCTTTATTTGTAAGTTCGTTTACTAGGTTCTGTTAGTTACGAAAGTTTGTGGTTACGAAATTATATTTCATATTTAGCAGTGACTTTTCGGCGAAGTAAAATATCGTGAGATGAGAGAACCGGACATACCCCAATAAGGCCTACCTACCTACTTATGCTCTATTTTTATATCCCAGATAGTAAAATTACAGTTCTATTGCCTAATTTCTACCCGATCTACCCGGTTTTGTATTAAAATAACTGTTTGACTGCACAGATTAGGCAGTACATAAATGAGACTCTATCTTGTTTGGTACTAAAATGACAGTTGTATTGGGCAGATTCTTAACTAGTTTTAGCAGTTTTGTCAATCGCACTGTCACTTTTTAGTATCAGAGACATAAAAACAAGAGTGTGTATTAAAACGAAAACTAGTGCCTGCGCTAAATTAAAGGATTGAGTTGACGAGCCGACACAACCACAAGGCTCCGTTTAGAAAGCCGTGGCAAAAAACCGGAACAAAAGGGATTCAAGTATCACGACCTCTAGTGTCGTACTATAATCACGTGACCAGTGTTGTCAGCATAGCAAAAACCATAAAATAGCACTGGCGCGCCCTCAAATCCCACGACTCTTCTCTTTCCGCACAGACTCTAGTGTATGTGTGACTCATCGAAAAGAGCAAGACCGAATAGATTTTCCTGTAATACGCTTTAATATATTACGAATTTATAATATGCGATCATAACCCTATCAAAAGCATACGTCTATCGATCGGGCTTAAGAGGGGTTAGCATGTCTCGCTGATTTTTGCAACGGATTATAAACTAACCCCTTTATCATGCACGTGTTAACTTAGGGTGCTTGATGCACAATGCACTCAAATACATTGATTTCTCATGTCATTTGCATCATCAAGATCAACTACTCCACAAACAGTAAGTACTCGTCTACTACTAAAACATATTTGCGCGGTGTTGTCTTCATTTCACCTTTCGGGGTCGTACACTAGAATCGGTATTAATTAACCTACTTCAACTAAAATTGTATTTTTACGAAAACTGTCAACAGATAGATACCAAGGTGGCGTTAAAAAATATGCTATTTATCCGAATGACCACATTGCTAATTTAACTTTTACACATTATCACCGGTCAAAGTTCGTCCGTCGTCTTCATACGGTCTGTTTTTGCTTGATCCCAAGTTTGATTGTGTTCTTTTTGCATTTGTTTACGACTAGAAAAAAACTATTTCCGTTGTTTCAATTCTGTTTAAAGGGTGCCATGTCACGCGAACTTGTCGTGTGTTATATTGTGAGTTACGTAACGTGTAGTAGTATTTTATAAACGTGGGGTAATCCTTCCAATGGTCAGCGATCAATAGTTTACTACAGTTACTACGGTGGCGTCGTTCAGTTGCTATGGATGAACAATACGCTTGGGATATGGGCAATATGGATATGAATAGCGTTTAAGCATATTCTGAACATTTATGATATTTTAAATTTGTTGCATACTTGACAACTTCAAAATAATCAATTTGTGAATGAAGGCGGAGCGTATACCGGAATGTGCAGGATGTTATTTTTCAGTCTTGTCTAGATTATAGATTAAGTACCTATCTATATTACGACGGAAGGGACAGAAATTATTATTTACACGGTGTTTCGCATTTTCTGTCTACCAATTAAAGTTAAGTGAAATCTAACATAGATTTTTTTTTTCATTTGTCTACTAATTTAAAAAATAATACAACAAGATTTCCAAATGGCTTCTACCGGCTTTTTCACACAAGATAGAAACAACGCAACATTATAAATATCTTCGTCGTGAAGTCGTCCTACCTATTGACATTGTAGCAAGAACATGAGAATAGATCGCGGGCATTTATAACCTAAAATCACCTTGGCCGGTTTTCACATCTGCCCGTGCTGGTTCGCCGGGCAAGTGGAACGGAACGACTGCCCATTGTCAAACACCGCATTCTGCTACAGTTCTGTTTCTTGTATTGTAAACAAGACTGTCTAAGTTGGTCGGTAGATGTCGCTATACCTACTATACTTTTGTTTCTTCTATTGTTGACAGACTTCAAGTTAGCTAAGTTGGTCGCTAGATGTCGCTGTATTGAGGATTTCTATATCGTGCTAACTTCAGTGTATGATTGTGATGGTACGGTAGGTAGGTGATATTTTCTATTCTTACATATTTGAAATACACTACTTACGTAGGTTTATACAATATGTAGTTCTTATTTCAATGGCGACAATGATGTTAAACCAGGTACCTATTGATTATTTTTTAATTATTAAGTCCCGTTCTGATAAATAATAATGAGTAAAAATTGTGAAAGTTTAAATTAGTTATCTATCGATTAAAAATAGAAAGTGACTAAGTTACTGCTGCTATTTAATTCAATCATTTTCTGATTCCCATCATAAGATATAAGGTCATCAAATCAATTCTGATTCCAGTTAGATTTTGTTATAGGTAAGACGGTTACAAATACAAATTAAACAGTCAGATCAATTTAGTAATTACACATGTGTATTATGCCCACGTTAATATCATTAAGTATATGAGTTACTTAAGAATGTTAATCTAATAAATTGTTGCTTGTTGTTGTCTGTATTGTTTTCTGTAATGAGGTGTGCAATAAAGAGTATTTGTATTGTATTGTATTGTTGCTCTAAACGTTTAATAGTTTAACCTAATTCTGTGTGCCAACGTTAGTCTACAAAATTATCAGTCACGTTTCTTAACTAAATATATATGTCTGTATAAATTATAGAGTACTGGTTTCGAATACTATATAAGAACTTAAGAATCTACGCTTTATCCGTTACAAATTTGGATCAAAGTACGGACAATTACGCGGAGCGTTCCAGTTTCCTATTCCTTGTAGTGACTGCCTTTTATGTTTATTTTTATATCAGTCAACGGCCGTGCCTATTGAGCGCTCCACTGACATCGATCCTTGGCTTTAGACCTACCCGAACTAAATAGGACTTAGACGAATGACTTCTTTGTCTATTCAAAGTATTCAATCTACACGTGCAAAGGGTTTAGGAATAAAGGCTCTGGAAATCGCGAAACTGGTTAGGGTCTCGTGGCGTTTCAATGAGTTATATTTAATTTTAATATGCTGTACAATTACCCGTTGTACACAATTACGTCAACGGAGCGTGATGAAAAGGGTCCCACTAAAAGGAGTTGACGTTAGATTTATTCTGTAGTACATAGTTTGTGAAGTAATTGCGAGGAAACTGGTTGTTAAGAAATTGATCGATGCAAGTAATCGAGTGCTAGTCGTACTAAATAAAGTTTGTACTTCAAGGAAATATTAAACATTTGCTAAAAACTATTCTAACTACTGCGTTATTGGTGCCGATGGACATGGGCAAATGTAAACAAATTTGAACTAGGTACTTACTTGACATATATAACCCCACCACGTGTTTTTAATACAGAAACGTGTCAAAGCTACTCAAATAAAATCAACATGAATTCCTATTGTCAATAATTACAACGATAAAGGATAAGAATAAGGAAATAAATTAACAATTAATATAATGAAGGACTCGAATCAAGACATGCCTTCAAGTGATGAAATAAGTAAACGACGTGGACTCAACACAAACAGCATAAATCACGACCGCCATAAATATTTCCATATTTAATACTCGCATTCAGAAACAAAGGTTTTAAGCGCACAATGTTTCTTTGCTGCCAGTATTACCCAAATCGTTAATAGCACGCGGTGTTTGGTCTAGGCATTCGATCGTGTGTTGACCGGGCGATTCACCTTGAGACCGCGCCTCGCTAACCAGTATCGCCTCCTATAACCCTACCGAGAAAAGTAACGCCGTCTAGCTTCACACGTATACACTGTAACAGACGTATCTGCAGTGGTCGCGTATTCACGTTTCGTACAATGCTCAAGACCGGTCCATTCGGTTGTGGGTGAGCAAGTTGTGGAATGCATGGGACGGACCGGCATGATTCGAAACTGTGCAGCATTTTCGGTTATCAATTCGAGAACCCATTCGATCCTTTTTATAACAGTACGTTTTAACTGTTTGCCTACCATCTAATTCTATGTTTCGAGACCATTTAAATAATTCTGCGTTTGCAATAATTACCTGAGCGTGGGTTCTACTTTTTGCACATTCAATTTTGAACCAGCAATTGTTTGGTAATTCAAAATTAGTTCCTGTAATCATAGGTACGCTGTAATTTTTATGGTCGTGCCCCATTATAATGGGTTAGGTGGTTCTGTATTATCATTACGGTGTGTAGACATAGTAAAATTATCATATATGTATATTGTGTGTAAAAAGATCAAGCATGTCATTATTTCGGATTAGAAATAAAATGTACCGCAAGCGGTTATAAAATAATTAATCAATGATTGTTGTACTTATACAGTTCCCATACAAGATAACGTTTTAAATCTGCGCATTAAAACTCAGTTCTTCAATGTTTTACCTACTGGTTCCTCGTAATTCAATGCCACATTCGATTTGATCGCTAACTGGTGTTCCTTGGGCCGCGTGCCGTAGTGAGCTCGTTTTTGTCGGGTCACTGACTTCGAAATATTTCTGGTAAACCCTTACAATCTGCTTTTCGACCACATCTAATTTTGAATTAAAATTAAAATGGGTTGCATCATCTTTGCGGTTTTGTGCACCTTCCTTCTAAGAAGTATTTTGATGTCAACTTACGTGTTTAGCTGTTTAGGCTACTGCTAGTCTTACCGCCTTTCGAATAGGTACATAATCTCAAATTGATGAGTCATTGGTTAAGACTATTGCCTCGAGAAAAATAAATATTGAAGAGGTAACGTGTTAAATGTCATAACTAGGTGGCACACCACACCAGGGACCTTGTGCGAGTACCGTCGCGAAACAATCAGTAGAAACCTTATTTACTATGCCTTAAATACTAAATTCTAATGACTAATTCATCATCCAGTCGTAATCATAAAGTTAAAGTTCATTAACATATATGTGCCGAGTTGTAAGTTGTAGTGATTATTAAATACCTTCCAAATAATGACGAGGAAGTACTTGAGCTTCTATTAAAGACACGTGTAGGTTTCTTTTAAACAATAATTTCATGGTCAATTAGAATCTAACGATGCAGTTTCGGTGGACGACTTTTATGTTTGTAAAAGTGCTGAATGTAGCACCTACTTAAATGTGTAATTTAAGTTAGGTATATTACAAATGTGCCTTGCGCAGCTAGCGATAGCGTCTATTTAGCGCTATATTTTTTATGAATTAATGAATACGTTATGTAAACGTATTCAAATTGGTTGCAAACCAAATTAGAAAGTAAAATTAGTCGATAGTTAAAGGCGAACCCCTAAAAATGAAATATATTAAAGCGAAAGAAATGAAACTTCTATTTGCGAAATAGCCGAGTCAGCCGTGTAGAAGAAGCAATATAATGTTATAAACAATCACCTACATTCATCGTGGATTTGCTTTGTAAAGGTATCTTGTTTAGATATCGGCAGTATTAATAACCTGCTTTGCAAGCGTATTTCTTACCGACACTGAATAATATCTTTGTATATAAGACAACTGGTTGCTTTCCTAAACGCATATATAGCTTTTGTGTTGGTATTAAATTTAAACTTTATACAGCTTTGAGTAAGATTGCTTTTAGAATCAAACTACTCAACGAGGACATTTACAATAATAAAATTATCACGTGGCGCACTAAATATTTCTATACGGTTCTTGTATGTTTCCTTTTGAATTGAAAAGTCACTTATGATTCATTCACATGCATTCTATAGATATTTATAGGATTAAACGAACTTACCTGAAGTGAAGTTCAATCCTGATTATATGAAGTATTTATTTCTGGATAATTAACAATGTAGTACATCTCGCTCGCTTGCCAATGTACGCGAATTTAGAGCCGCCATAAAAGAAAAAATCACCAACTGTCACGATGACACTTCATATAGTTTAGAGTATTCATACACTAATTGGGAAGTAACCATGGATCCATGGTTACTCGAGGAGGGTGGGGATATCCCTTATCCAGAAATAAATACTTCATATAATCAGGATTGAACTTCACTTCAGGTAAGTTCGTTTAATCCTATAATTATATTCGTATTTATTTCTGGATAATTAACAATGTAGATGTTTAGAGAAGAGAATTAAATAATTTGTAAAAACCAAATATCTCAAAAATCTACCCAAAAACAAGCACTTGTCTTTTTGATAAGAATATACATATATATCTATATATCTATAATGGATACCTATCTCTATATATCATCAAAGGTAAACTAAACATAAGTTGCTATGAGACATCTTAAAGTAGATCAATGTTAAAATAAAAATTCTCCTTCCTATGACATGGGAATTATCAATAATAAAATTAGAGTCTGCTATTTTAATAGGTAAATACTTTGAGAATCAAAGATTTACTGTATACAAAATTTTGAACATGTAAATATATCTAATAAATAAGTATCTAACAAAAGTAGCAGACTAGTTATCTGAAGCATCCCTCCATTATATTAAAACATTAAATTCACTGGTGAGACCTGCCCTTATGATCTTTACCTTATCCAATGTGAGGCATGATAATTGTCATATGTAAAGAAAATATAGAAATATTATTACCCCCTCTTTTAGTACTAAATAGCATCTAAGTAATGTATGATATATAAATATAAAGCCTCCATAAAAGAAAGAAGACATGTGAATGGCTACTAAAATACCTTGTACTTTCTTGTTACTTGTCTAAGATACGTAAGACAAGGTTTTAAGACATTATGATGCCATATTTTTCTCTTATATTGTATTCGTTTATTCCAATAAATACATAATTTCATTTTATTAAAATTGTGTCAATAGTCATAGGTTCTGGGCATCACCCAGTAAGTAAAATCTTGACACTATTAATTTTTCTTAGCTAAGGTCTTCAAAGAGTTTTGCTATTCTAAGTAAACATAAAAATAAATGTACTAGCTATTTGTTGAAACATGAAGTAACTAACCCTGTAATCTTAGTTTCAAATTCTCAAGTTGATTTATTATTCGTGTCATACACCCTTAAATATACTCGCATTGCTTCTCATGCATGCAATTAAGCGTAATTGATTGCATGTCCATATTCTAATCCGAATAAACTCTTCTTTCCCCGTTTGGAGAATCTTGAGACATGTTTGGAGCTGTTTAAACTAAATATAGTAAATTTGTTACTACATGGTGACTTAACACCAGATAGTTTACGTTAGAAGGGATTAAGTACCCTTATTTAAAATATTGTTAAGTACTTAACTAAGCTAAGTAAGTATTCACTTGCTTACTTGCTAATTATGCTAAACGGGGTATTACCAATTATATAGCCTACACTTAAAATACGATAAATTGCTTTCCTAGCTACAACAAGTTTCACTTTGTATTATATTTTAATAATTTATTTCCTCATCATCATCATCCTATCAGCCAGAGGACGTCCACTGCTGGACATGGGCATAGGGAATATTTTATTTAAGTACTTATTATAAATATCTAGAGGTACTTATATAAAAAGATGATCCTGTTGGGTAACATTCTTTCAATTATTTGTTCTAGTATTTCTCACCACTACAGAATCTAACAAAATAAGCAGTTTAAACCAAAACAACATGTAATTAGGTAAAATAATGTAAAACATTTATTTAGGGACTGTGTGAATTATAAAACCACACATATGTATGTGGATCGGTCTGTGACGTTTCGTGTATTATCCCATAATAAAAACCGCAAATCACTTGTAAGTGACATATGTTCGTACTTCGTATGTTGTACATATGCATACACCTCGAGAATTCTAAATAGGTACTAAGAAAAACAGAAAATGACTATTTATATAACATAGTCATGAGTTATTATGGATCGACAGTTTGTCTATAATGCTCTGTTAAGTGCCCAAAAATATCTTCATAGATCAGCTTGAACAGTCGTAAGACTGCTGAGAGGTGTAACTATCTATCCACTTTCTGTTGGATCTTTCTGATCATATTCGTACAGAGAGTATAAAGAAAAGCATATAAATGCAACAAAATGATCTGTTGTACATTTTATTATACTTTTGAAATTGTTTCAATTCACTACTGATTATTTATACATTTATAATTGATTAATTAGATCATTACAGATAAAAGAAAAATATCTATTGCTCATTATGGCATAAAATGGGCATAAAGCATAATTTTACTTTCGGAATCCAATCCTTCTTTCATTTCAGCTCTACTATTGATAATTGTCTCCGATGGACCTGACCCATTATCATTAGCCCCCCAACCGTTCAAAGTAAATTTACAGTACCAAGAGGTATCAAACATTCTAACACAAATATAAATAAATACGTAAGTAATTATATTATCTTCATTTTATGTTTTGGGCTTAATTTGGCTAAGCCCGTTACTGTTTTAAAAAGTCAAGGATTCTGCTATAGAGATTTGTTACTACACTACTGTTCAAAAGTTGGGAAATGTAATATAGCTATTACATACTTACCTATAAACCTAACTAATTATCTACCTACCTACCTACTTATATTATATTACATACCAACCTAACCATTTCTGTTAAATAGCATTCTTTTGTACACTAGTATGTGTGTGCTGTACACTGCCACGGCACTTATTTATTTTATTGTATTAGTGCAGGTTACAGAAGTTTTGATTAGCAAAGAAATAATAAAAATGGTAGGCCATTCTTAAGCCTTAAAAGGGTTCAGCATATATTATAAATGCTTAGCATATACATTAATCCAGAGGCATTATTCCAACAGCATCCAGAATATTGTTATTATTTGTAAACAGTAAGTAGATGCTTAATTAGCATACAATTTGTTTAATGCCGCTAGCGGGCTTGCTAATGACAGAATATCATCTATATCAGAATATGCTTGTAAATGATACAGGATCACATCCATGAGTGTGACGAAATTCATGCACTGAATTTCAAGTGCTAATGTCATTATAAGAAATTATTAGGTAATACAAAACAATTCACAAATGTAACGCTGCAAGTGTGATTGGGGCCTTTGGACCCGGCATGGCTCAGAACAGGTTTTAGTTCTTAAGTTTTGTATGTACGTATTTATATTATTGTAATAAAAAACTTTTCCCATTCACAAATTATCATCCCACGGATGAGGTGTTTCTTCACATTTAATCCATTTTATTATTGAATAGTGATACTCGTGCTCGTCCCACGGACGAAGGGCTCCTTGCTATGCAATAAGCATTATATTATAGTCAGAGTTGAAAAAGATCTGACCTTCGTTCCACGAACAAAGCACAATGTTGCCACGCAACATGTGGATATTTTCAAGCCAACATTTCAAACAATGTCCCACGGACCTAAGTCTATGTTCTCTATAGAACGAAGCACAAAATGTCGCTACGCGATATGTGAATATCTTTAAGTCAACACCTCCAACAATGTCCCACGGACATAGACAAGCTCGTCACACGAGAATGTATAAAAACTTTGTATAGGTACTCTATAATAAAGTGAGGTTAAGTACATGACTTGTATCAGAAGTCCAAGTTTCCCCACGGGAGCACTCTTAGCACCTTCTAGCTGCAAGAATTTAGAAAATGAAAACTACTTTTGTTTACTAGCTGACAAATGCTGTCCGTAAAGATGTACAAGGCTGTACAATGTACTTACCACAGTCCGTGGTACTTACGTTGCGATATTTACAAATTTCATTTTCCATGTACACATTGCACTGTATATAGACCTTTTAGGTATAACTGCATGGGAAAAACTAGTAATTACTCGATAAAACTTAATTTTTAATAACTATGCGACAGATGCGTTACGGCGCGCGCAAAATATATGAAGTGTCATCGTGACAGTTAGTGATTTTTTCTTTTATGGCGGCTCTAAATTCGCGTACATTGGCAAGCGAGCGAGATGTACTACATTGTTAATTATCCAGAAATAAATACGAATATAATTCTAAACCAACGATCCAATTTACCTGCCGAGTATTCTCGATTCAATTTTCCAGTCCAATAGTTAAATATAGTTTGGCTATAATCAATATATAACGAATAAATAGTCGTGTCGAGTTCGTGGTCGAATTTGCCATAGATTTTTTTAACTCTAAGTAATTAAACTAAATAAACTAACCTTACTATGTTGAGAACGTAAAATTTAAAGAAGGTATATTAAAGGTGCAACATGTTATAACGTCAAATCTAGTTTTCTCGGTTCAACGCCCACTCAGGTGAGCTAGCTATTTGTTATCATCGTCGCGGCTCGGAAACCCCGATGTTAACGGGACGCCCCAATTCGTCCCCGAAATAACCCACGGTCTGCCCCAGATCCGTCCTTCCCGCGGACGCCCTCTAGAAACGCAAGTTAAATTTGACCCGACGCCACGTGAAATTGACAATGAAAACAACGGACTCTTTAAGTAATAATGGCAACATAAGCGATATCACCGATGAGAACAATGAGGAGACAATATGTATTAATAATTCACTAGATAAATACGAAGGCAAATACGACGCAAAACAAGAAAGATAAAATAGAAATAGCCCTAATGATAAATATCAGAAGGGCCCAAGTTGACAATGGCCCGCCTAATTCCCTAATGAATGCGCGTACCCACATGGACAGACATAATGATAGTTTGAAGCCGGCACGTGTCGATTCATCCGTCGGGCCTAATAGAAGTTATAGAAGCAGCTATGGTGTGGAAACTTGGGGTGTACAGTGTAGCCAAATATCGGTGTGGGTGAATGACCTCAGTTCGCAGGCACCTGCAATCGCGTCGCTGTTGACACAACCAACTGACACGCGTAGTTCTCAAGTGATAATGGCTGCCGGTGCACCGTACGTGCCGCTTTGTATTTTATATTCGTTATTTATGGGGCTGGTTATTTTGAAGCAAGCAGGAATTAGGACACGAAAAATGATTATGATTAGCGTTCTATTTACGATTATTGGGGGATTATGTGATTTATATTATGCTTATCCTTACGAATGAACGATTAGATTGTAGATTAGGTATATTTTCATCTTTGCCTTTGTACCTATTTGTACCTATATCTCAAGCTCAAGACTCAATGTTATAGCGAGTTTTATTTAAGATTAATTTAGATTTTGTGATACAGGTCAACTAGGGTTTGCAATCCGGATCCGAAATGTATGAAATTATCCGGATCTGGATCCGGATCCGCGGATCTTCCCATACATTACGGATCCGTCGTGCAAACCCTAAGGTCAACAATAATGTGTAAATATTGAAATGTTATTTAATAACATGTTTGATATTATATTGGGTATTACATATATATATATAAACTATAAAAGAGAAAATAGCTACCCATTTAATGAAAAGATCCCTTTTTACAGACTCAAATATAGGAACCTACCCAGACGAACAACGTTTTAAAAACTTAATGAAAAGCCAGTGTTTCAAATTACGTAGACAAGTAGTTCATTAGAGTTGGTCCCGCCTGGGATCGGGGGCACGGCCTTGTCCCATTTCTCAAGATTGGCACTTTTTATTTGCTCTTTGAAATATGTACGTCCAAATCGGACTGGGGTTTTTGATTGATTGATGGTAGTTTCCGAATTTCCGATCCCTCAAGGAATATACGCTGATATGAACATTTTGTATTGTAAGTTTTTGGTAGAAGGACTAGAAGACATATGTACATATCCCAATTTTCCCCATGAATATCTAAGGTTTTGTGGGTTTAAATTGAAAAAAGCTATGGTGAATTAGGATTATGAATACGAAAAACATAACCATGTTTTTGTTGTAAGTCTAAATCTTTTAAAGCGGTTACATATTCATTTGAGCTTGGTCTACAGTTCTACACTGTCTGTTAACAGATAGTTCTTGATATGAGGTCTAATTATGATCACTAGAGTCTGGCTACTGAAATATTACGCAAATTTTTGGCAGGAAATTCAAAAAATCTTGGGCTGGTCACATTTTGTGTAGTAGGAATTATAGTTTTGATACTAGACATTATTAATATTATTTAAAATAAACCCCTTATAAACTGCAAAAAAATTTAATGAATGACATAAATTGACTTTTAGCTTTTTTTTTAATCCTATGATTAAAAAAAAGATATTTCATTATTGTATCACCAATTGTCTATACAATTGGTGATAACGAAATATCTGTCAAAATTTTTTGGCTAGCCAGACTCTACCTATGTTATTATAGTCCATATCCATAAATATAATGTTGATATCACGTGACTATGAAATATATTTCATATAACTATTACGTAAGGCTAGATCTTCCTGCCGGCCTAACAAGTAATCTAAAAGTTTTGTCTCATAATGTTGTATGTTGTAGAAATCGGTGTGTGCTGTAGAAATATGTCGATTTAGTGTAATAACTAGTAGGTAAGTCATTTTTCATTTTCATTTTTTTTTATTCAAGAAAACCTACAGATATGTTGCATGCTTTCCTAACTGGTGTGGTTAAATTTCCATTAATTTCAATGAAGGTACCAAAACAAAGAGTCTGCCTGTAATAATTTGTACGAACCATGCATCTAGATGTTGCAACTGCTATAGTGCAAAAACACTAGTCTAACTGGCTAAGCAAGTTGCAATTGTCGATAACAACGATTACTTCCATTCCTTACTAATAGGGTGTTTAAGCTCAGACTCCGACATTGCTACTTGGCAAAAATCGTGAAGTCAAATAGTTTTCTTCCTTATGACTTCACATTAAAATTCTATGGCTTTCACATAAAACGAAGATTCTGATTAGGAATGAATTGAGTTACTAACGAAAAGCATCAAATAAATGATATTGACCTAGGCTAGTGGCCTCTGATTCTGACTCTCAAATAGGTTTACCGGAAACGACTAATAAAATGAACATAAAATAGAGATTATGAAATTTATGATTATGAATGAAGAAAAGTGAAAAATGTTTTGAATGAAGTAAAACTGGGTGTAGACTGTGGATTGTAAGATTGTGATTGATTGATGTGGATTGTGATTTGTATTATGAATATTATACATAATTTAATAAAAGCGTTGACAATATTTTCAACACTCTGTTAACTAGGCCGCGTACAATGAAGCCGACAGTAATTTAAACAAAGAATTTGAAAGCAACGCAATTAATTAAAACTTCAAGCGAACTTGGAAATGAAAATAAAAAAATAATTATTAACTAAAAGTTTACAATTACTTAAGGATTAACTTTGGTACCCGCACTAGGCACGCTTGTATCGCGGGGCCAATACCAGTAGTAGGTAGTTGTAACAAAAGTGTTATAACCGGTTGACAATTTTACTTAAATGTTAGTTGTAAAATTCTAAAACTACCTACACAGATTTATAAACTATGGGAAGTAAACTATAAACAATTTAAATTCAGTTTGTTTGCAACTCAAATTTTAGAAATTCTAATTTGTAAAATTTTCTCTGTCTCATCATAGGTTAAACTTGCGAGCCATTTTTTAACCAGTACTTTAGCGTCATAAACGGACTTATGTTTGATATCAGTGTCTTATGGCGACATTGTAATTATACCTTGATATGTAAGGCTCGAAACGTTTAGCAAAAACAGTGCGCACCATCGGGATCTGAATTCTGAAGACTCTTCTTTCAAGCATATCTTTGTGCTCATTAGTCCCAAGAAGTTGCTTGTGCTTATCAACAATTATTTTAAGCAGATACAGTTTACGAACGATGAGCACTTCACAATTTCTGTATAACAAAAATGTTGAGTAGAGAACATTCATACTAGTTCGTTATCTACGCTGCAACGCATCTGAACAGGACGGTCGAAGTAACTTAACCATGTATAACAAAAATTATAGTATGTATATAATATTGTTTACATGTAAATTAATTAGTGCACGCTAGCCTTAACAATATTGTTTTATAAGTGTATCTCATGTAAGTGAATTTTCTAAATTCTTAATGAGATAATAAATGTCTTAAACTGTGCCTAAAAGGTTTTTTAAGCATTGTCTTGAGGACGGCACGCTGAGCTCTTTCAGCCTCGATGATAGTAGTTTTGTTAGTACTACCCCAGCAGCATATGCAGTATGTCAGGAGTGATTCACATAAAGCGTGGTATACTAATTTTAGCGTTTTGACATCTGCCACCCTTCTTAAGTTTCTCATAACATAAACGATACGCCTCACTCGATTTGAAAGCACAGCTATTTGTGGCTTAAAACTCAAATTATGATCTAGCATAACACCCAAGTATTTTAGTACCTCGACTTGACAGATTGACCTACAGGAGCATACAACGTAATTTCCTCTGCAATTGTGAATCTTTATGTCGTGCACAGGAGCCGGTGGAGCTGATGTTATAGGTTTGTGGAAGCATAGGAAATTTGTCTCCTTGGTGTTGAGTGTTAGCAAGTTTGTTTGGAGCCACTTTGCGGCCAAAGACATGCCACGCTCAGTATTTTCTAATGCCTCTTTCCAACTTTGTCCACGAAAAACAATTGCAGTGTCATCTGCATAACAGACGATTTCTGCATCTTTCAGTGTTAGGTTGTGGAGGTCATTCATTTATAGAATGAACAAAGTTGGGCCAAATATACTACCTTGAGGTACTCCATAACGCACTTCCATAGGGCTGCTTTCGTATTGGCCAACTTTCACAGCCTCTCCGTCAGGTAGCTTTTAAACCACTGAAGGGGTAGGCCTCTGATACCACACGCGTTTAGTTTTTTAAGAAGTATCGGAATGGATGCCGTATCAAAGGCTTTAGCCAAGTCCAGAAATACCCCAATGCAAGCTTCGTTGTTATCCAGGTAGCTTGCTACTGTTGTGGTCAGGAAAATCACAGCCCCTTCCGTAGACTTTACCTTTCTGAAACCTAGTTGCCTGGGAGAGAGCAAGTCATGACTTTTTAGGTAAGTAACGAGTCTACTATTCACAAGTTTTTCTAAGATTTTTGAGGTGCTGAGACACTTCCCAGCACCTCAAAAAATCACTATATTGAATATCACTATATTGGGCGATAGTTTCCCGGATCATATCTAGTGCCTCCTTTAAATATTGGATTCACAGCTGCAGGTTTCCAGATGTCAGGGAATATTCCAGTAGAGAAGCTTAGATTATATATGTTCGCTAATGGGTTGCATATGGTGTCTTTGATCTGTTTAATGAGGGTATTGGTGATTGTATCTAGGACTGGTGCTTTGTTATTATCAAGCTGCATAATTATAGACTTGACTTCGTTAGCATCGGTGGGGTACATGAAGAAGGAACCGGGTTTGTCACCGTTTGAAGCATTATATGAGTTAGCTAGGTCTTCTTCGCTGGTGTTAATTTCTGCCAGAATATCATCTGCTAAGGACTGTCCTATACTAGAGAACTATTTGTTGCATATGTTAAGAGATTCTTTTCCTTTTTTAGATGAGGAATGATGACAGATTTTTTTTATGGTCTTCCAGAGTCTTTTTGGTTTGCCCTTGCTATCCTCAATTTCTTTTTTCTCATATTCCTGTTTGACTTTGCGGAACAAGTTGTTACAGAAATTTCTGTATCTTTTATAGGTGATCTGCGCAACCTCGTTTAATGGCTCAGCTTTTGCTGCCAGATAGAGGCGATCATGGTGTCTCATGCAGCGTAGTAGACCTGTAGCAATCCATGGTTTCGAATTAAACTTAATTTAACTTTCCGTGTGTGTTTGTGAATTATATTTTGTAGGTGACTCATGAAATTTGATGCTGCATCATTTACGTTACTAAAGGATGAGTCTGGCCAATCTGTCGATTCCAGTTCAACTTTTATAGCTTCAATGTCTCTTTTTAGAGCTGTACGTTTATGGCGGCTGCTTTGTTTTTGTTTCAGATTTATCCCAGTCATCACCATATCATGGTCCGTAATGTCCGATTTACATACCAATCCTACGCTTTGTTTCTTAGACCGAATGAATATGTGGTCAAGACATGCTTTCCCTCTAGTTAGGCAGAGTAATGGCTGGTAAAAACCCGTACTCTGCCGTAAGACATAAGTAATCCTGGCAATCATTGCTTACAATAGTGTCTATGTTAATATCACCTGCAACTATGATTGACTCATTTTCATCGGCCTGGTCCAAGTAAAAATCCAAAGAAGCTAAAAACTTATCCGTTTTTTTTTAAAGAAGGAGATCTATATATTCTAAATATAGATATAACATTAGGTATTTTTGCTAAAAGACAGTTTGCTTCCTCAAAATCGGGTTCTACCACCGAAGCATTCCATGACTCTTTAATGTACATAACCACGCCACCGTTTTGGTTGATGTGTTTTTTGGTATTATATTCTGTATATCCCGGAATTTTCGGAACAATAAAAGATTCGCACAACCAGCACTCTGAAAGCAGAATGACGTCAATCGAAAGATTTAATCTTTGTAAACTTGCTATAAAAAAGTCAAAGTTTCTTTGAATTCTTCTAATATTAAAAGCTAGCAGTTTAAATGTATATTCTGGGTTCAAAACCGTTTTACACAGTTCAAGCTCTGTTACAACGCAGCAATTAATATTCAGTTGGATAGCTTGTTCTAAGTTCTAATACTTTTACTATGGCAGATAGTCCCAAATCTTTGTGTGAAAAAAAAAGTTATCACCGCAAAAAGTAGTGTGAGTTTAAACGTGACTGTATAGTTTTTTTTTCGATAGGTACTAAGTTCCTGTGTCGCAGATCATTAAGGTTTTGTTATTGTGGGTGATTTGGTGTCACGATATTTTAGTTTTTTATTCGTTTTCTTATGTTTTTTTGTCATTTTTTAAACAGACATTTGATAAGTTCCGTCATACAAAAAATGGAGTATATAAAAAAACCTTTCCAATGGTATGTCGCTTAGTCTTATTGGTTCATAGGCCAGTGTCCATACAAATCTGCCCATCCTCCTTTTGTCAGGCGACAATTGTCAGCATGGTTAAACAACAGGGGTCAAGCGGCCCATTGGTAAAGACACTTGTTTGTCGATAGTCATCATCATTTCAGTTGTCTATAATAATGGTCGATGTATTGAAGTCGTTTGATCCGCTTATTCCATTAAGTACCTACTGGTTTAATACTATTGAAGATAGCTGTTACTAATTCAATTTAGCAAAGCTAAACTAAGCTGGTGTACACTGAACTAGATAGGCATCGGTTGATGAACTTAAGCGCAATTGTCCAAATGTTTACTTGGACCCTCTTACCCCTTAAGTATACCTGGATTATGAGGTTATTTAGGTACCTAACCTACTGAATTACGAAAGTATTCAACCTGCAAATTTTTAAATTATTGTAGCAATAGTTGGGCGTTTTCCAGTTGTCTTTTATCTTGAAGCTAATAGGATTCCAATTGGAATCAATTAACCACTACTTACTTAAGAAGATTTTGAATGAACTTATTTCTAAGTGTAAAGAGAAACACTAACCAAACCTTACATAAATTTTTAAATCTAAAACGTCTCATTATATTTCCATACAACGTCGTAATGAAGGCACAGCAAACCTTTGGGTAAGCAGGACCACCAAATTTTTAAAGTTAAATTAGTTTGTTCGGATGCGTGTGGATTACCTACCTATTTGATACATTGTGTGTGCCTATTTGTAACAAGATCGTGGCGTTGAGTAGACGAATATTTTACTTTGCTCCTAAACACATTTACACATTTTACCTACTTACAAGGCAATAGAATCAGTAAGTAGGCAATAGACGTCGAAGTGTTACGCATTTTTCCTTTCATTGCATACTGAATGGAATATGTTTGGATTGATCGTTTGTTGACAATCAGCTGTGTCGAGTCAGCAAGCGGTCCGGGCCCCATACTCGTCGACAAGAGACACTTTTCAACTTGCCAGCTATAAATATTCAACGTCCACTCTGCATACCGCTCTCACCGACGCTGCTACTACCGATACCCACCTAGATACAGTTTGGGCTCAATTTTGACGGCCCACTCTTGCACTCAGCCAGAAATACAGACGACTCGGCGCGGGCGGTCTGGTATAAACGCGCCCCTGTCTATTCATCCATCACTGCACATCCGCACGATACGGCTAGACCCACGATTTCACTGTCACAGCACGCGGCCAACCGGCCCGCCGGAGTCACGGCACTAGTTGTTTTGACAGTAAGTATACGTAAGGATTGGCGAGAGCATCAGTCCACGCTCGGGTAAAATCGCCGCGCACTGAAAGCACGTCGCGAAGCCGGCCTCCACGCTCGAGAGCCGTCAAAGCCTGGCGGCAGGTGTGCGTGCAACCAAACGAAAGAGTTGGACGAGACGCCGCGCGCGACTCGCCGCCGTCGACTGACGGGGCGCGCCGCGACGAGCCTAGGCCGCACCAACACACGCGCACTCGCGCACACTCGCGCCCGCTGCCACCTCGTTCGCCTCCTCTCTCCTCCCCGCGACCACGCCGCCGTCACAACGCCACCACCGCCGTCACTCCACGTCTCTCCGGACTTGGAGATTCGGTGATATTTTAAACCAAATTTGACTTTAAAATCATATCAGATACGCCTCAAGACGTGGGCATGTGGACAGGAATATTTACAGAAATCGAAGCAACAACACAGGACAGATTTAATTAGTTGCGCATTGAATGAACGGCGCGTGTAGAAACGACGAGAGCGCATGCGCCACGCACACACGCCAACAGCCGTCTACTAGTACTAGAAATTCGAACACTTGTGTCTAGATGCGAGACCAAAATGGGACGTGCAAAATAAGCCTAATTGTAAGACAGGTACATACTGACCGACCGATCTGTTTTCAGTTTCATGTGGCTTCGACATATTGCATGTCTTGGTAAAAATGACGTCATTAGTAGATTATGTAATGTTGACAGATTGTGAGACTGCCCATGTTATGATAGTGGTAGCGATGCACCGCGAGTCGTGCGGAGGCAGAGAAGGTCAGTGCAGAACTATAGCTGCTATGCTACGAATTGCGCAAATTGATGTTCTAATATTCCAATGAACTCGTTTAATAATAGCGGGCGTAGCGCGGGCGTCACTGAAGATACTAGCGTAGGAAGTAATGTCGGCTAGAAAGACTACTCAATACTCGACTCGTAGCAAAAGTCGTAAATTGTGCCGGGATACGTACACCGACTCTGAACGCTAGCAAAAAACGCAGCTACGCGGGTTCTTGAATGAGGATGACGTTATCCGATAAGGTGTTCCTAATTGCGATTGATACAGCAATAAAGTTTGCTCGAACGGCTCTAAAAATATTGTTGTGATAAAGATCACAACATCACTTTGATATATTAAAATGAAGCGTCGCGTGATGAATGTTGTAGATATTACCAAATGAAAAGCTCGTCTCATCAAGGCAAGGACGTGGTTTGGGACAACTCGAGGAGACGACAAATTACGGTTGAACAACGGCTTTTAAATTACGAAGCCAACTGTTCTCCAACGAAACAAAACAACAATTTAATACAACAACGCAAAACGCTAACTCAACCATCAGGTTATTTTGACTTAATACGCCTACACGCAGTAATTAATAATCATTTATTTGCATAATAATTTACAGTATCAGACCAAAAGTATGAATATATAACAAGCTAAACAAGTATTATAAATCAAGCTAGGCACTTAGTACAATTTTATAACGACCGAGCAGACGGAAGAAATAAAAATAGGATTTGTATAAAATAGGTAGTAATCCTGATTTTATAGTGCGCGCTTTGGTTGATGAGGTGTGTAATTTTGCAGTAAGAGGTGTATATATTTTGCTATGTTTTTTCACTATTCGTCAAGGTACAATTTTGGAGGCGCAATTTCCAGAAAACGATGTTTTTATATCATTCTGTTTTAACTTAAACGAATTCCCAACCTCTGAAACTATGTAAAGGATTGGCTGAGTGCAGACAAGCATGGTCTGTTCGAGGAAGGTGGTCGCCCGGCATGCCAATCGGGACTTCCGCCGGCGTCGGATCATTGCCAGAAACACTTAAGGGAAAAACGAACACTTCAAAACGCTCAGTGACATGAACGAACAATATTTAACAAACTTTCTTCTCTCGTCAAATTTTAAGATCGGACTTAAAGCTATATAGATCTTAAGAGGCTGAAAACAGTAGCATGCAAGAAGTCAAGATCGTTATCAGTGGAAGAATTTGTATTTTTTTAATTGATAATGGCTTCGCGTGGGTTGTATTAGAATGACTGTGCGATTTAAATAGTTTGCATGTTGTGTGTGCTGTAAATAATATATTGTTTCATATCATGATATATGTTTGCTGTTTAGTTCTAACAAATCCGATATAATTGCTACTTTAACATATTTTTTTAGTTTTATGTCTTTTTTAATACACGCAATCAGATGCTAATTTTATTAAACTCCTGTAGCAAATTAAATTAGAAATCGCCTATGTAATTTTTTCCCTCCTAATTTAATAAATTTGTAAAACTACTTCAGAGGGTAAGGCAACTTCGTATGTATGTAACTAATGTTAAAGGAAGGGTAATAATGGGGTAAAGGAATTAACTAAACGAAAAAAACCATAATGAAGTGGATTAATGATAAAATTTATAAAAATATGCGTGCGATAAGAGTATATTTTGTATTGTATTGTATTGTGTGTGCGGTGTAGCACAGCATGTAAGTAATAAGTTAAAGTGCCCAAACGTACCCACATCGCCAAACTAGATGTATATGAATGGCACCGAATGTACCAACACCGCAAAGACATTGTGTAGAGGAATAAATTCAGCTCTTAAATAAAAAGAAGAAAATTACAATTAGGCAAATAAACCGCCAAAAGTGAGTAAGATAAATATAGTGTGTCAAAAAACAAGTGACGTTCATGAAACTTTCAGTAGCGAAAGCGTTGGCGCAGCGTGGAATTCATTATCTTTTCGCACTGACAGTTTACAATGGGCTTTTAAAATATGTAGGCTTACATGTTTTGCCCTGTTATAAAGGAATAGGGTCCACAAGTGTAAATTGTAAATATTTGACGTTGACTGTAAGTGCGAAAAGCTAATGAAATCTTTCTTGTCCACTGCGAACTGTGACGCACAATCGCTTCGAATGTACAAATAATTTTTACGACAAAATGCAAATAACAGCCCCAAGGCGACGGCGAGAATCCTATTTGGCTTATTTATTGATAGAATTATTGCTCGTTTAGTGGATAATTAGTTACACAGGTTCACAAGATAAATGGGTATCTTCGTTTTGAGTTTCTTCTGTTGCTCTGCCCAATTCTAGGAATATCTGGTTTGTATATAAGTAGGTATATTAATTTGTGAAACTTGTA
The DNA here is from genome assembly GCF_948474715.1 of Cydia amplana. Lineage (NCBI taxonomy): Eukaryota > Metazoa > Arthropoda > Insecta > Lepidoptera > Tortricidae > Cydia > Cydia amplana. The sequence continues at coordinate 7,384,845 of NC_086074.1, read as the reverse complement.
AGCGTTTACCTACTTAATTAATTCTATGACAGTATTAACTCTTAATAATCTATGATTATATATCGTAACCACTTCAACAAAACATGAGTTTGTCACACGAATATTCGTATTTACCTACTGCTGGGATTTGAATCATACTGGGTACTTTCAAAGGCAGGATCACAAATTCTGGCGTAAATGCTTCGTCCACAAAAAAAAAACTACCTACCTACCTACGTAGGTACGTAAATTTCAGGACTCTTGTAACTAATGCCTATGTTTATACCTACGTTCTACATAGTTACCAACTAAATTCCTTTAAACTGCATGCGGATACGTGGTAACAAATTTATTTTACACAATTTACACATTATTATTGATCTATCCTTTGTACTAGCCGCCGCAAGGTACCTACCGATTGGCTAGTAATGTGTGTCCACAACAGACAATGCGACATAAACGTTCCGATATTTCTGTTGAGCGTCAAAGTAGCGTTTTCGCGATTTGTTCATACATAAAGTTGCTAACAAATAGTCGTAACTGGGTACAAACAAGCCATTACTATGAGTTGGACCTGTAATAGGAAGACTTCACACGATTTAGCTTGAAGATATTCTTTTTCGTGGTACTTGGTAGTAGGTTTACAGTGAAGGTAACTATCGACATGAAATTCAGATTTATTGCCGAATACTTTGCAGTTCAGTAAAGAAGATTACATACAGAGTACATACTTATTAGTTGTATGGTTCCCACTTGACGACAAAGAATTATTTCCATTGTGTAATATACATACAAGACAGTTTGTAATACTCGTATACCTATACCAGGGGTCTACCGCGAAAACCGCAAATTGCGGGGATCTTTCTCTTTTACTCTTATTAAGACGTAATTAGAGTGACAGAGAAAAATGCCCGCAATTAACGAACTTCGATTTTCGCGGTTATAAATGTTATTATAACCCAGGGGAGGATTGCATCTTTGTGAAACATTCGAATCGACATGTAATACCGATTGACATCAACAATGTTTCACATGTACGTCGAGTGCAGCAAAAAGTTGGTTGGTAGGTTGGTACTTACCTACGCGTACCTACTTATAATATTGAGCTCTATCATTTCATCAACAACGATATTAAACCATTCTGTATAGCAACAGTTTCATATTACCATTCTAAACAATCATTTCCAAACATGTTTGAACCTACGCTACCTACTGACCGTTTTATGCTAATATTGCTTAAACAAATGAATGTCACTATTTAGCATGCTGATATAAATTATTTCGAACAGCTTAAAAGTTATGGAAAATTACTGAATTGATATTTCATTGACCATTTGACTTTCAACTTTTAATAAGGCTATCATTTATAAGTTTCGACAAGGGCCCACTTAAGCGTTCATTGTTGTCGTTAAACGTTACTAGTAGGTGTATCTAGGCATTACTTACAGTAAAGTAGGTAGCTAGACTTACCTATAGAAGGCTACGTTTCGTTTCAAACTTTGTTCACGGTAAAATTAAAAGTAATTCGTCAGTGAGCGCAAAAATCTCAGAGCTCAGTTATTATGGTCAATCTCCTGATAATAGTGGTGACGGTGAGTCAACTCAGTCAACGATCGAAGTTATTTGGCATAAAGATTTCCATAAACGTGGCCGGCCAACGTTAGCAACTTTTTCGTTCCTGAGTCATTATTTTATAACATAAAATTAGCTTTTTATGCAACTTTTGTGCGTGTTTTCATCATATAACGGATACGTTCAAATAATGACTAAAGATTTATAGCAAAAACTTAAATATAAATACAAACTAAAAATATAAAAAATAACTACTTACTAAAACCCGTCCCGGGCTGTCCCTGACGCAAAGGTGCCCATCACCCATAATAATTTATCTAAATATATGATGTTTCTACGGAGGTCGGATATACTAAAAATAGTTGATAGTAAAGGCAAACAAACTTACTTATTGTGAAGAAACGATATTTCTTTAATATTTTCCAATTAATTTTATCGGGACAAAGGTAGGTAGGTACATATTTTGAAATTAGCAATAAAATTGCCATAAATTAACCCTGTAAGTTGTTAACTGACAGTGACAGCTAGGCAGGTGGTAATTCAACAGATTTTATCTTTCCTTCAGTTCACACTGCACAAGTCGCGTTAGTGGCAGGTTGGTCCTGAACTTTGATAAATAAGCATTTAGTTAGTGAATACTAAACCTTGTACCAACGTGTTAAAGCCTATGGTCATTGCTAGGTTATCTTTGTTCTGTTTTACAAGGTTTGCAATTAACACCTGCAGAGGTCGCTTCCTCTAACGAACATCCCGCGGCGCCTGCGCCTACGCTCGGCCCACGCGCGCCCAATGTCACTCGCTAAAATCAGATAAATCAATACACCTAAATGAATATGTACGCTCGTCATTCTATAATTATTAGCCCATTTGATTTATATCCTGGTATTAATTTCACAGCAGGCCTTAACAATAAAACTCGCGTTTCGGGATCAGCCGGCCATATTTGGGTGTGATCGATCGGACTCGAGATATTCAGACGTTCGACGTTTCGGTATCTGGCGAAATGATAAATCGAATGCACGATCCAGGCCCCTATTTCACCACGGCGACAGGTGCGACAATTCGACAAATATCACTGTTGCTGACGTCACAGGCATCCATGGGCTACGGTTACCGCTTACCATCGGGCGGGCCGTATTCCTGTTTGCCAGCATCATTGTATTATTTATAAAAACTTTATTATATCGGCAAAAAACAGGTATAGGTAACACTTTAAACTCTCGCGTTTTGTACTCATATTTAATAACACAAACGGGTCTACACGAGGTAAACGTCGGAATTAAAGGTAAAAACAATTAAATTATATCAAATCGCGGTAGACCTGTTTGTGTAATTAAATAAAAAACAGGTATTTCTCTTTCGAAGTTTATGATGATGATGATGACAACTGTCGCACGATTTAATAGAACTTTCGGTAATTCTTGACAGGAAATGAGTTCTGTGTCGGAATTTCGTGACAATTGTCGTGTTTCTTGTAACAATTGTCATTAGCTTCGCAAAATAAGTACTTATTTATTGGCGATATAATGGAGTTTTTTTTTAAATTAATATGTTGGTGGCAAACAAGCACACCGCCCGTTCGATGGTAAGCGGTTACCGTAGTCTATGGAGGCCTGTGACGTCAGTAACAGTGATGTCGACAATAGGGATGATGACACATGTTGAATTTTATAACAAAATCTAGTAAAATAGATAGCGAACGAGCAATTTATCACAATAATGTGGATATTAAAATAAAATATTGAAAAATTACAAAAATACAGGACCTGAAAGTTTCAAAAAAAATTTTTTTTTTTAACTTCCAAAAACGATAAAAGTAAGGGTACCATTCGATTCCTTACATTTCGTCCAAAAAAATATTGTATAGCAACTATATACATAAACGCAATATTTCACCGACAAAAACGCAATTTTCCTGTTTTGTCCATATTAACTACAAGATGGGCTCCCAGAGACCTTGACGTCACGGCCTCTGGCCGTTTTGTATAGGGCGTTTCGCGAGTGAAGTGCGACTGTCGGCCTTTGACTACAATTTCTGACTTTTGTGTTAATTTAATGCAATGGGCCCCATATAGACATTTGATCCTAAAAACAGACCCGTTCGATTGATACCATAAATGAAAATTAGTCATGTACCTATTGTCGCACCTGTCACCGTGGTAAAATAGGGGCCTGTGTTAGGGTTTATACGCCTACCTTGCAGTCCCACGATTACTTTAGAGTTGTATTACTTATAACAGGAGGTATTTTATAGTATTTTATGCAACCGTTGTTTAAGAGGGGTCAAAAAAGGCGAGTGGCGCGAGTAACAATTTGAGGCGAAGCCGAAAATTGTTAATAAAGACGCCACGAGTATTTTTTGACTCAGTTAAACAACGTTGCATACAATACTTTTTCTACGGCCAAACACTTACTTACTTTGAAATAAAATTGTAAATTTAACAAGTATTTTGTCATCTAGTGGACTTCTACCTACGGTATCTACCTGTTTTTAGTGATTCTTGTGCTATTACTGATATTTCTTCAGGCGTAGACACTAAGTTTTTGTCTTCATCCATTTTAACTTGAAAGACACAAAAGTTAAGTTTTCATTCGACAGGCACAATAGTATTCATATTCAAGATTCACAATATTCAAGAAGTAGCAAAAAATGGAGGGTACGAGCGGGAAAAGAATAAATGAAATTAAAAAAAAAACATGTCCATGGTTCACTTATTTGTCAGATATGACATTCACACCCGTAAGTGAGAGCGAGATATCTTATATTTCTTTCTCGCTCTCACTTATGGGTGCGACGAACCAAGGTCGCGTTGCGGTGCGACAGTGTGTTAGGACTATAAGGTTGGCAACAATGTATTTTTTAAGTGGCCATTACACAAAGTATTGTAAAAGTGCCAAAAAGATACTACGTGTATGCACGAATTCTTTTTTGGGGAATAGACTAAAGACTAGTCTTGACAACTATAAGATAGGGCTTTAAAGGTGTGTGCACGACCCTTTAAATGACAAATAAAAGTGCGGGAGTAGAAAAAAGCTTTTACGCCTTACCCCCATGCAGTACTTAATAAAAACGAATCAATAACAATTAAGGAATTAGGTAGGTAGGTAGTTGCATATATCTTTTGTTTTTAACACCTCCTTCAGCATTCAGATGTTAAACTGAATAAACAAAATCTATAGTGTGTCAAAGGACCGTCTCATTTCAAACATAGACAGAGAGAGAAAAAAGAAGATTATCTTTGTCTTACACTAGTACTAAATAGCACCCAAAAGAAAAGGATGAGTATAGTTTTTTTTGTGCCCTATTTACTGAGAAATTGGTTGGACCGACTATATCAATTCCACTATCGAATATTAAATTAAGGTAAGTAGGTATCTATGAGTTTTTAATAAGTCAAAAATAAAGTATGTCAGATTGCTACGAGGCAACGCGTTGCTAAAATCAAATTGAATGTGGCAGAATTATCTCAATTTGTTCCCCTGTTTTATCTGTTATATCTTTATTGCCACGAATAAACTATTTCTTTTCTATTCTATTCTCAATTGGCAAAACGGATGCATTCCAATTACAATGAGATAGTGGCGGATTTTTTTATTCGCATGTGCTGCGTTTTGTTCTATAAATATGAGTAATTTAATCCAAATATAGGTACCTATTTCAATTGCGGATGTAATAATTATGTGATACTTAATTGAGAACACATGTTTTGCTTCTGGAACGGGCGGGAAACACTCCGGAAATATAAGACATCCTTTATTATCGTCTTACGTACCTACGCATACGAGGGTTGTTTGAGAAGTAACTTGGTTTTATTTTATATCAAAAAATAATAATATTGCAAATGTATTTATTTTATTTCTCTGCGTAATCCCCCTGAAGTTCTACGCACTTGTCCCAACGAGTCTGCAACATCTCTATGCCTTCACGGAAGTGCGTCTCTTCAAGGGCCTCGAAATACGCATAGACCCCCCGTATAACCTCCTCATCGGACTTAAAATTTCGCCCTAAGAGAAATGTTTTCAGTTTCGGGAAGAGGTGATAGTCCGACGAAGCCAAATCTTGTGAATAAGCAGGGTGTGGAAGAAGTTCCAATTGTAACTACGACAATTTTTGTGCAGCGACACGAATGCACCGGAGCGTTGTCATAGTGACAAATCACACTATTTTTTTCCAAAACTGGACGTTTTTCAGCTATTGCCGCCTGTAACTGATCCAAAAGTGATGCGTAGTATGCTACAGTTATAGATTTTCCCTTGGCCAGGTAGGCAATTAAAACTATCCCTTTGCGTCCCAAAACGCAGACGCCGTCACCTTTCCAGCAGACGGAATGCATATGGCTTTCTTTGGAGTTGGCTCACCATGACCAACCCATTGTTTCGACTGATGTTTCGTCTCCGGGATGTAGTGATGGATCCAGGTTTCATCCATAGTGACAAAACGGCGAATAAAATCTGTTGGATTTTTTTTAAACACCTGCAAATCTTCACCAGATGTTCACATGCGAATACGCATTTGTTCTGGAGTCAGTAATCGCGGCACTTACCTTAAACAAAGCTTTTTCTTGTGCAAATCGTCGTGTAAAATAAAATGCACCCGCTCAGAAGAGATGTTTGTGGCTTCAGCTAATTCGCGTATTTTCAATCTTCAGTCGGCTAAAACCAAATCATGGATTTTATCGATGATTTCGGGTAAAAGTGCTGTTTTCGGGGCTCCAGGGCGAGGTGCATCTTTAATGCGTGTCCTGCCTCGCTTAAACTCATTTACCCAAAGTCAAACCGTTCCCTAGGAAGGACACGAACTACCCAACGTAGGTAAAATCCTTTCATGGGTTTGTTTCACAGTTTTGCCTTCCAAAAAAAAAGAACTGAAGAACTCCACGAATTACAATTTTCTCCATTTTCCCGCGTAACTCAGACCAAAAATTCCTGCCAAAAATGAGATGACGCCAGATATTAAATATTTTTAATTACTAAACTAAATCAATACATACAGAGTTGACGCCAACGCAATCTATACATAGGCGAAACAAGTTACTTCTCAAATTACCCTCGTATAACACACGATTAAACTATATTTTTAATATCCTAGATACCTACTAAAACTACTAGATAACTACTAGACTAGTAAAATGGCAGTCGGGTAGTTAATTGGCCAGTTTAACTGTTTTTTTTAAATCTGGACTGTAAAAAAGCTTAATGCCTTACAATGTACGCTGCTGGTTTCCTGCAATCTTAACCATGTGCTCAACCTTGACCATCCGACGTTACGTTTCATACTGTTCTCTGCTTAAAAACCAGTGGCGTAGCTAGGCGTGGGCGAAGTGGGCCGTCGCGTCGCCCACGGCCTCGCGCCCCAAGAGGAGCCTCGCGCGAGGTCCCTTCGGGCACAGTGAAAGAAAAGGGCCTCGCAGAAGCTATTTCGCCCACGGCTAGATTAGTTCACGCTACGCCACTGTTAAAAACCCTTTTGCGCCATCGGTTCGGGTTGAAACAGTAACCAGTATAGTTATTTTCGATACAAGTGCGAAAAAGAGGATATTCGAAACGAGTGGCGATAAATTAAAACACGACCGAAGGGAGTGTTTTAAATCGACACGAGTTGCGAATTACCTATTCGCACGTGTATCGAACAACGTTTTACAGTACATAGGGCACTTTAAAGTTTCGACATACGCACGAAATCGCCACTCGTTTCGAATTTCCTCTTTTTCGCATTTGTATCGAAAATAACTAAGTATTATGTGTTTCCTTCCAGCCCCGTCGCTCGCACACTGACCCAATGATGGACGAGTAGTCTAAAAAGGAAATCCTACTTGCGCCGCCCAACCGATACGCGAGTCTAGCGCGCATTTACGATTACACTCATTTAAATTAAATACACCCGCTCTAAAGATACACTCGAGGGCACTGAAAATGGGTAGATTTTGTATGAGAATGCTTTAGCGTGTTCATATTTCGGGTGATTAGGTGATGTTTAGTGACCAGCGCAGGCTTTTAAGCTAGCATTATGCTGTGCTGAGTTAGGTCCATTTCACATTGTTACACAGCTTTTACTTATAAATATTTTGTTCTATTTATTGTATGTTGATTTGAATCACAGGTACACCTTTAGTGCAATTCTTATCCTATATTTAAAATAGGGAAGCATGTTTATTTATACTATATTTCAAGACATTGCTAATTTAGTGCATAATATTTTCCGAACTATAAAATGGCAGTGTAAAAACTTAAAATAAAGGTAGTTATGACGAGGGAGTGGTCATACTGGTCATGGTGCAAAGCGGCATGTGGCAGTTGAATGTTTAATAAAACTATCGGCGACAAGTTTGTGAAACGACAGATGATCTTCAATATACGAATATGGCAGCAAAATCAAAAGACCTCGCGCTAGCCGTGTTAGCGAAGGCCAGGCGCCGATGTTTATATTTAAAAACTAGTCCACATATTTAACAGCGGGTTTAAAGCGAACCAAACGAGATCATGACCTAGAGAGGTGAACAAACGACCGATATTTGGGTTCAACATGGATCAACCTACATTTTTGACCCGATTCGATGTAAAAACATTGCGAGCGAGCAGCGAACGACCGCTTGATGTAACTCAGGTTAGTGTAAGGCCTGAGTGGACGCTCGAAGCGGAGCGTTCGGCGGGGCGTGCAGCGTGGCGTCGGGCTCACAAGTAATTTGAGCAGCGTGTACCTTAGTACCTATACGCTTACATTTGTTTAACATGCACGCCGCACGCCCCGCCCCGCTGCACGCCCAACTCGAGCGTCCACTCAGGCCTTACACTTAGACCGCCGATAATTTGCCTGTTAGACACCTAGAACCTAGAACATGTTAGACAACTCACGGTGATCGCGCATAGTACGAGTAGATGAAGCTGCTTAGTTCAGTTCGTATAGTATCCGCGTTCATGCAATAAGAGGAAAAGGGGACGACCGCTTCTCTATACAAACGTAGTCCCACATTTTTTCTCTGGACTGCAACTTTTCGGGTTGGACTGATGGAGTGAAAACAGTTGACCTGAGGTCGGTCTCGATTACAATATTATTTATAGGTACCATTGTATACCTACCTACTTTACAAAATATCAGAGCGCTTAAGGTGGTTCGATTTTCATACAAAATTCAATCGACTTTCATTAAGTAACTACACACTATTACTACATAAATATTTCCGCATTTATTTTCTTTCGAATATTCATTTTCGCTAAATGAATAGGAAAACAATGTTTCATACAGAAATCATGCAAAAATCATAGTTAACTTTTCATCAATTTTACGTATGTGTGCGTCACAAATGTCGTGTACGGATACATTTGCGACGTTGCCATACCATTTCCGACGTTGCCGGGCTGACCACGGCGTGAATTTGAAGTGCCGTCATGTTTAGTGCAATTTTGTTGACCTACCCGATTTTGTTGAATAAGTACCCGAAGTTCGTCAGCTTAGCTAAGAACTATCATGGCGCGTTTTGTAAACAGTCGCTTTTTTGCTTACAAACGGAAGGTTCCCGGTTCAAACCCCAGTCATTGTATGCTGGGACATAACTTTTTGTATTTTTTTTACACCTAAATTTCGTGTTGTTTTTTATTTTTATTTAATTTTTCTTATTTTCAAAAATCGATGGATTAAATATGGGCTAAGCGTATTCGTTTAATTTTTACAAAGATAATTAGAAATTATACTCTACCTAATCTCTTTGATTTTTACAATCAGGACATCCTCACAGCAAAAAAAAGAAATGTATAAAATTTCCTGTGGTTGAAAATAATGGAATTTTGTCTATGAATGAAAAACACAATTATTACTAGTTACTACCAGGTATGTAAATTATAACTTGATTATAACTTTATTAGAATCCATATTGTTGCATCATCTTTCTTCCTATTACATTAAATATTTTTTTCTATCATGATTCATGATATTATATTTCTTTCAGGTACAGGGACTACTACGGATAACAAATATGAAAAAATGTACTGTAGGTACTAGAATTAAAAAAAAAATGTTTTCCTTTTATTTTATTCTACAATTACCTACTACTTTATTAGAGGCTGGGCAGTAAGGGATTGCTTTACTTGTAGAACAAACTATTAGCGCTTTAAAAAAAACTGATACCTGACACTTACAAACTGGACTTCCTTGGGCTTATTCTACTAAGAATCGTCAGTAGGTATTCTCCATCCTAGCATAAAAAGATATCCTAAAATGTCGGTCATCACGTCAGGTTTTAGTATCAAAAATGTTTCCCAGCCTGCGTGACGTAGCGGAAACTAAAACTTCTATACAAATATTTGGGACATAGTTTTTATATTAGCTTCAGCCGCTTCAGGATTCAACAAGAATATGCTAGTGATTCTGAGTTGGAAGAACCCAAAAAGATCATAATCTGTGAAAATCAGGTATTGTTTTTTTTTTGAAAACGTTGATAATGTAATTTATTGATAATAGCTACCCGCCCCGACTTCGCACGGGTTAACAAATTATACATAAACCTTCCTCTTGAATCACTCTATCTATTAAAAAAACCGCATCAAAATCCGTTGCGTAGTTTTAAAGATCTAAGCATACAGACAGACAGACAGAAAAGCGACTTTGTTTTATACTATGTAGTGATAGTGATGATGATGATACTGAATATCTGGGGGAAGCGCTGGTGGCCTAGCGGAAAGAGCGTGCGACTTGCAATCCGGAGGTCGCGGGTTCTAACCCCGGCTCGTACCGTCGTACCAATGATTTTTCGGAACTTTTGTACGAAATATCATTTGATACCTATTTACGTAGAACTCTTAGTCGTAACCGCTAATAGTAACCAAAATCCTTTTCGCATATAAGGAAAGAGTTATGAATATTACGCCTATAAATCCCAATAATGTCAAATAATAATTAACCCGTGAACTATGTCAAAGTAACACGTGTCCGAGATGTAAGAAATATCATTACAAATTTATAAACAAATTGAAAAATATGTTATTCAGTTGAAATCAGTAATAAATTGTAATCATTTAATCAATTTGATGAATAAATAATAAATATTTATTTATTTATTACATTAAAATCAACTATAGGTACCTACTCTTAAAACTAAATACTACTACTAAATATTAATCTAAACTAACAACTAACAAGTACTAAACCTATCCACCAAACTCGCCCCGCGCCCCTCCAGACGCAAAGGAGCCCATCACGCCTATTTACCGGAACCTATTTATATACCGATACCTATTTTTCGGTGAAAGAAACCAATGTGAGGAAACCGGACGCGCGCGAGGAAGAAGAGATTGAATATCGCGCAAAAATGCGCGTTTTCTCACATATCAGACCTAGCTAAGAGATCAAACCCCTTATAGCAAATGTCATCGAAATCGTTAGAGCCGTTTCTGATATCATCCAAATATATAAATAAATATATATATAATAATTGCTCGTTTAAAGGTAAGATAACACAAAAAGGACAAAAATAAACAAAAAGAAATTACCTACTCGCGCCAGTCTTGAACCCCAATCCTCTTGCACGTATTTCCACGAACATACCGTAACGCTATTGCAGTATACTTACGTTGTGTGAAATTGTCTACTATAAGCATCACGGAAACACTGTTTGCATGTGTGAGTTATAGTAGGAAAAAGCATGACAGCAACACTCCGTCGACTTTAAAGGGTGGTTTTTGCACAATGAAGTATTCAATGTTTATTTTAATAGTTCAATATTTACTTAAAGAGTTCGCTATACATACTTTTAAGTATACAAATACCAAGACCATTCCATAAAAAAATAAAATATGAAATTTTGCGAAAGTGGCACCATCTAGCGAGGATTAAGCTTTGAGTAACCTAGTCGAACCACCTTAAGTGTGAGGAAGCTTGAGTTTACTATTTACATATTGCAAGGTCTATGAGAGTCTACGAGTTAGACTCACAAAACGCGGAATGCATGGGAGCCAGTTTCTAGCCTTTCTAGGGTTCCGTGGACAACGTGGGACTCCAGAGCTGCCTATTGTTTGGAATATTTCCGATTCAATCGGAGTATCGGACAAGTTAGGTGATGGAGAATGCTTATCGAGGGGCTAATGGGTACAATGGGTAAATACTCTGTGATGGGAATAAATTAAATGATTGATTTGGTAGTACCTAGCCGAAAAGTGGTAGCTGATTACTCAAGCGTTATTTTGGCTTAGGTTTTTTCCTTAGTTTTTGGCAACTTTACCTACATATGCTGCTATTAAATAATAACTAACTCATGATCGTCTAGAGTTAGACCAAGAAAAGTCTGCAGCGATTTTGATAGTTATTTACACGTCATAAATTCATAGAAGTTTGACGTTTAAAATGACACTTGCACTGCGTGGGCTATCAAAATCGGTGCAGACTTCTCGATCTGACTCTAGAAATTTACAAAAATATTTTTTACCGTTTTAAATTTTCTTAGAGATGTATATAGTTCATTCAGTCTGTAAAGACTTTTTTGAAAATTGGTTAACTATAAAAGTTAATTACGAATCCAACTTTGTAAAAAAGAAAATAACTGTGTTTATTTTATTTTCCTTTTTCGTATACTTAAGCGCCACAAACTGGGAATTAAATAGATCAATATTTAAGACAAGTACTATTTTATTGTAATTGTAAATAGTAATCGGAAAGTATTCCGTACATACAGGAAGGTACTATCATAGGTACTTTTATACATACATCCTAAGTAATAAAAACTAACAACAAAGCACCCACACTCCCGATATATCCACACATGGGAAAAAGACAACTTAAAGACCGAAAGCTCGTGTTTTTAAAGCGTGACTAGATAACAACATGATTTTTATAATTTATATTTAGTTGCATTATAATATGGCGTCCATTTCGAGGGGAGTCGCGCTTGACCGATTTCGAGCTTCCTTGCGTTTCTCGTCATAACGGGACCTTCCTCTATTAGGGTAAAGTCTATCTAAAAGGGCGTATGTTTGTTAGATTTTTTTATAAAATATTAATCGTTTCTGCGGAGTCTCGTCACTAACATCCATGACCAGGGGAAATTAACGAATTGTATTTGGTAAGGGCAATGATAATCTACTGTGAAGTTAAACTGTAAAACTGTACCTATTTCCCTCTAAACGAGTACTGTTATTTAAATCCTACCGAAATGTAGATGATAATACACAAATACACGATTTATTTATTTATCGTATGCATGTATATACATGTCACTGCGTTATAAAATTAAAATTTAAAGCTAGAGTTCTTAAAATAATCCACGGCTTTCCCAGTCAAGGTCTTGAGCTCTTCAATGTTGCCACCGAATTTGGTGTTGGGGCATTCTAGCACCATGTGACGGATTGTTTGTTCCGGTTTTCCACATCCGCATGCCGCCGACTCACACCATCCCCATTTGTTCCTGTGGTATGCGGAGTTGCCCACGTCAGTCATAAATACACGATAACTAAAACACAAAAGACAGAAGATTTTGCGAGTGATTATTTGTTAGTGTGTGCAAAAACAAAATGTTATTTTTACTTATATCCAAAAGGGTTTGATCGGTTTTGCGGTTATCTACAGTCGATTTTGATACAAGCGTGAGATAGTTATGGAACGAGGGCACTGCCTATAATTATTTTTTGTCGAAAGCTTTTAACTTATTCTAAATAAATTTCTACTACAAACCTGTAATAAGATTGTATTTAAAATGTTATGAAAGTGAATGAAATCAAACATTAACTAGGTGTGATGTCTCTGATCTGTATTTTATTTATACAATTCCAGACAGTCATTCGTAAAATGTAAATGCAAAGATAACTTTAACTATCGGGCCGGGTCCAACATAGCTGATCAATAAGGCGCTACAATGGAGCACGGTACTTAATCCAAGAGCATCGTACAGGCACTCTTAAGGCGGCGTCGGTGCCTCTGGTTTGTTTATGGATACGCAAAGGCGCCGCGGGCACTAGCGCAGGCTTGGCTATGGTATGTCTCCATCAAAGAAATGAGGACAGAAGATTCACTGCGGGATTGAAAAACCCCAGTGTTGAGTCACTACTGTCACTGACCAATATCGGACAATTCACCGAGAACTACCCCCATTAGCCAGAATACCTAAGTGTCTATGAAATGTCGTATGAAAAGGGTTATACATACCTACATAGTAAAAAATGAGTTTTTGCTAAGGAATATTTTACAGTCATCACTCGGTAAACTGCTAGATAAAACTGCTAGGATTAGAAAACGTCAGGATTAAGGGAAAATCTATGAACGACCAACCAAAGATGCGTAGCGCGTAATATATACTTACTCCGAAATGTAAGTATTTACCATTATTCATAACGCATTGGATTGCTGAAGCTGAAGTAGCAATGGACGTGTCGATATCGTGTATATTACTAGCAGAACAGATATTTTAACTGGTCGGGTTAGTCCTGTTTTCGAATGGAGATCACGGATCGACTGTGAAAATCTGCATAATGAGATCTAAGCATAATAACTCGCAACAGTTGAATGATAGTGGCCGCGGATCACTCTTACTCGATCATAATAAGACATGACATTTAATACGGAAATACTGAATAAAATTGATTGAACCCAATTCCATTATTGACTCCATTAGTCGCTCGTTAATATTATTTCAGGTTTTCTTAATATTTACGTAAGTTTCAGCCATGTTCGAACTTTAAGATACGTCAAATATTAGTTTGCCTCTGTAACTCTATTTTAACCCCAGTTTTCGGGCACTGTCTGCAATACTCATAATTAAATATAGGCAGCTCAAATGGGGACTTGGCTTAAGCTAGAGCCCAGCGATGTAGCGATCCTTGATACCAGTAATGGTACAAACCATAACTTAACTAATAATTAATGCTTAAGCGGAGACAATCCATGACTTTTATTCGATTATAGCTAGTTTAATCTTCTTTATCTTGTATCAGATTGGATAGTGGAATGTTTTGAGTAAGACTTCTTATAAACGACGAATAAAAATACCTCTACGGTGGAAGGAAAATACGGTGGAATTTTAGAATAAGTATTTATAACTATTTTTTATAACTTGTTGCGCTGAAAATGACTTCTTGTAGAAGAATCATTCAACATAAATACCACAAATAAAATAAAATAGATGTATTATTAAGTTATATTTTATTAGTTATTCATTGCACCAAAACAAAGCACAAGAAGAAACATCACCTGAAAGAATTCATTTTATACTTACGAGTAAGCAAGTAGAATATTTGTTTTGATCCAATGGAGAACCGTCAATTGCCGTCCCTAACGTGCGATTCACTAATTACTTATCTCTAAAGGGTCTAGCCGCAATCCTATAGTGAAACTGCTGCTGGCTGAAGTGTATAGGTACCTTTCTTAGGTGCGTTTATTTGTCTTATTATAAGATATCGTTTTATCAAATTTCAAGGCTAGAATCCCCTTGGTTTGGCTAAAAAAAATATTCTTTTTCATCGTTTTTATTTATTTGTAGCTAAACTAGTGGTTCGATTGTTTTGAAATTTGGATGTTAATTGCACCTAATATTAGTTCATTTTCTAAAAAAAATCGAGGTTATAACTTGTTTATAAAGGCTTAAAAACATTTTTTATATATTTTTTTAATTCTTGTGAGATAGCGACAACCTCATTTTTTTGTTATTTAATGCAGAATATACTATTGCATAAAATATATTTTTTGTAAAAAAAAATCTATTTGTGGTAACAAGGTAAAAATGTCTTACTAATGCATACAGGCCGTCCTTCTTACGTACTTTAGGGTGGTTCACGTTTGTATGGGAAAAAATTAAACTCTAGCTAGAAGAAGCGACACCCCCTTATTTGGTTACACTTATTATGCTGATAAAGTACACCAAGTTTTGTAACTTTATCTCAAGTACAAGGGGGTGCTCAACCACTTTGAAAATTTTCAACGTTGTATGAAATCCAAAAATAAAAAAGAATCCTATAGTGAAACTGCCCCTGGCTGAAGTGTATACCTTTCTTAGGTGCTTTTATTTGTCTTATTATAAGATATCACCTAAGAAAGGTATACACTTCAGCCAGGGGCAGTTTCACTATAGGATTGCGGCCAGACCCTTTGAGCAATTATTAATAAACAATAGAAGCTATCAAGGGTATAATATAAAAATGAATAAATCAAACATTGCGGCTTTAAGTTGGTTTGTATGTTACGCACACGACGCACATCTATCTACAATTTTCAGTAGCTATTTATATCATCATCATTTACAAATATGACACAGCCAAAAGCATTAAGCGTTCGCGTTAATACCTACCTCATAGTTCATTTGTTTTATAATATCTGGCTGGAGGTTGGAAAATTTCGTATTCACCAAACTTCGGTAATATATTCGTGCCTAGCTCATTACGTGCGGCGCAACGTCAAACTTTGCCGTAACTGCTGATTTGGTAAATAGTTTTCCTATGAAATGTCTTATTATCTGCCTATAATGAATTATTAACGTATCTTTTGTTATTTTAGCTGTGGCTTTGGAGGCATTTCTTATTCGGTAGAACGTGAGTAGACACCTATTTATAAGGATTACTAGTTTGGTATTTTTTATTAATGTTTTATAAACAGCGCGGCAAATAAAAAGTCGAGTAAGAGTATAACTAAAAAAAATTCGGTAACATTTCGGTGTTTTCAAATACTTACATAGTCGGAAAACGGGCTTTCAGTCTAAAAAAGCTTGCTTACCTGTAAAGAAAGAAAAAGTTCATTGAGTATATGAACATAACTTTTGCTTTAAACAAGTCCGAACCCTGAGGTAATTCAAAAGCTATTAAGAATTGCTATATAGAAGAAACTAAACATCAACATAGTGATAAGTAACTGGTTACTTTCCATGGCCACTCGGCAACTAGATTTGTCGGCCATCTTCATCGGTCATAATCAATAGCCCTACCCATGTTCACTCCAAGTTTGATTACTAATTACGAAGCAATGGAAAGGTACGACTCTTGTTACGCCAAAGGACATGGAAAGCCATTTATACAATCAACTTGTTAGCAACTTTTCACTTACATTAGAGAAACCTTCTAATTATAACGATAACGTGTGTCGACAAATACATTAACAAGCCACGTTTTCAATTGTTCCTTTTGTTAGAATTTAGGTAGGTTGTTCATATGTTACGAAGGCTATAATCCAAATGAAATTAATGAACAAGCTAACTCAAATATACCTGCCTAATAGAAGTAACTTTTGATATACCGATATAAAAAAGTCCAGTATCAGCCAATAAGTAATACACTTAAAACAAAGAAAACAGGTCACTTTTTATTGATTTAGTGTTTTTGGTAGATGCAATGCAACCAATAGAAACCATGTCAACATGACGTCATAACTTATTAACTTTACTTCCGCCTGGTTTAAATTATTATTGTCATGCGTTTAATTTACTCACTCACGAATTGCAAGTTATTCAGACTGAATAAATATTTGATCAGTAACAGGTTGTATTGAAAGTGCAAGCCGTCTACGAAATTCATTCCTACCACATGCGACTGTGCCACCATCTCGGTAGTTTCAAAAAGGTTTAACCGCTGACCACGAACTTTGGACAATTAAGCTCTATGATACTTGAAATAAAATGCAAATTTGTTTGAATCAATAGGGTGCGTCAACCGTTTGAGTGCAGTGAAGGACCACTATTTATAGAAAGACGTGTAAAACCTGTAGAGCAGGATAGTGGGCATAATTAGAGAAGCGAACTTGGTTTACCACAAGTATCCAATGTTCGCTCCAACGCGAATTTCGTTAGTTAACCGCGGCGCTGAAAATGGGTTGCAGGGCTTCTGTAGCAGAATCTATTACATTTGCACTGGAATTTATTGAGCTAAATGAATGCAAATAATGAAGAACTGGGTTAAATTAATGTTTTCATTCTTTAGCCTTGCAAGCTTTGATATTTCACAATGGAATAGGTATTCGTCTCTCTGATCGTCGTCTCATGGCCGTGGATCGTGATTAAAATATAAGTGCATAAATGTCTCCATCGAGTTTTGTCTACTAGTTACGGAAAGAGATACACAATGAAGATTAAATTTTCCTTTTTCATTCTGCTTCATTTCTACATAAAAAGCAATTAGTGTGAGTGGT
Source organism: Cydia amplana (assembly GCF_948474715.1). NCBI lineage: Eukaryota > Metazoa > Arthropoda > Insecta > Lepidoptera > Tortricidae > Cydia > Cydia amplana. The sequence continues at coordinate 7,367,207 of NC_086074.1, read as the reverse complement.
CAGAGCTTTAAGGGTTCCGCCCAGATTAAATCCTGCAGTGACGACAACGTGACAGCTTAGAGTACTCGCTCATCGCATGTTGTGGCACGGCACTCACGGCAGTCACTGGAAATCTAGCTAGCATATAACATTTTCGTGAGCACATGAGTGAATTGTTACAGCTAATTTCATGTCACAATATTATATACGCTTATTTTTAACGTAAAGTTTTCCTACGTATTTATGTTGTAATTTTATTAAATGTTTATGCTAGGTAGTCCGATGATAATTATTATGATGGAGACTGAAGAAGAAATAAATAAATTATAATGGACACCGTCGCAAAACAGTGCAACGGCATTGAGTTTAAGCTTGTCAAAATTGTCTAGATGAAATTGATGAGTACTTTATACTTTAATGTAGCAGAATAGGTTTGTTACCAGGGATAGAAAAGTATATTGGCAATAAAAGCCTGTTCTATAACAAAATATTTCACACATTGACGGACTAATATCTAAGGACGGGCTAATGGGGCACTAAACATCGTACTAGTTAAGCGGTGCTACCCACGAATTCCAGCCAATCGTGCAGTCTAACGCGACTAGTTGCGACCAATAGCGCGCGTAATGCGAACTCGTCAACCAATCGCGTCCGTGATGCGAACTCATCAACCAATCGCGTTGTAGCGATTTCACACCGCTGTACTGGCCCCTGTCATGCCTCATTATTATTGCCCGTAAAGCCAGTCCCTAGATATCTACAGTACAGTCCGGTTATAACGACGCCCAAGGGACCGCTGATATTACGTCGTACTAACCGGACGTCGTACAAAACGAACTGCCAATTTAAATATATTTTTTAATCAAAATAATTACGTTATTTTGTATTTATTAATACTTGTGCAACAATCAAAGAAAAAAAAACATTTCCTTTAAAATATTTATTTACGTTAGTATTACAACACTTTGTCTTAAATGGAGAGACTTGTGTGTTTAGAAGAAGCCACACTTTTCAAGGTACTCACTCGTGTCACACAGTAGTCAACTCACTCGTCATCCGCAAATTACTCGAATCCCGTAAAATAAAAAGTCGTAATTCTTGGGGATCTGACATTGTTTTATCACACAGTTCCTATGGCCATCTCCTGTGCCTCTCATCTTCCTGGCCATCACATGACTATTTCATCTGCTGCGTATACGCAAAAGGGGGAGGGGAGTTAGGTGCGCGGGACGGAGTAAGCTTCTTACCAACTACCTATTTGTTTGTAAAAACTACGTCGCTCGTCGTTGTAACCGGACTCGAGGGACGGATTTTGAGTAAATTTCCGTCGTTAAAAGCGATCGGTCGTTATAAGCGGAGTCGTAATAAACGGTTGTACTTTCATAGTAGCTCATACTAAAACCAAACAAGTGCCTATACTTACGTCGCTATAAGCGGTTGGTTGTTATATGCGAAGTCGTACTAATCGGACTCTACAGTATGTCAATGATTTCACACCGTCCCTGCAGACCAATGTCTGAAAGCATTGAATAATTTTACGGTTTAAGGTCACAGTCCATTTCCAACGACAGCTGCACTACTGTTCATTTTACTATGGAAATTGACAGTAACACCGATGCGTTCAGTACCAGTAGTGCAGCTGCGGTCAGAAATGGAATGTTACCCTTAGACTCACAATGTTTTTAGTCACTCGCGCCGCGCGACATGTTTCGGAGAGTAGGTCTAAAAACGCGCGAGTGTATCGTCTAAAAACAGTTCTAAAAACGAAACAAGTGAGTCTAAACCGTAAAATTATTCAATGTTAATAGTATGTCTCACAACAGTTTAAATTCGAATGTCTGAAAGCGTTTTTATTTTGGCATTCATGTGAAATAGTTACCTGGCCTGACCATATAAAGCAATCTTTATAACTGTTGCCTCTGTACCGGCTGATACCTTTAAGGACTTTTTATTGGCCAGATAGTAAACCTTCAGGTTCAATAAACTGTATTTTATTATGTGAATTAAGTCCTCGTTCAATAGATGATAAGGCGACAGCAGCATCGTTATAGATGATCTCGTCAAACGTTAGGCAGTTATCCGTTTTTCGGAACAAATTGACATCAGCATAAACGCTTCGTTTATCTCAAGGTGGATGGGGGTCGATGACCGATGAAGGGCCAATCTCCTTTCGATGCGGTAAACAAGTAGCTCTTAATGCGGTAAAAAATGTACAAGGTCTGTTCTTCCAAGCGCTTACCGAGGACAGACGAGTTAATTGTTAAATGCTCAGGTGTTCCAGATTATGCTTGGCTGCGCCCTACTACTATTCACATAAAGAATTTAGGCTTTGCGGTCCTTAAGGACTCAACTAATTTCTCAAACTCTAGTAATTATGTCTAAACTTGACTTGTTTTATCAATTTGTTAAAAACTTGAGCCTATTGAACTAATAAGGATCAACTCGCAGTTCTGGAGTCTTTTAAACGCAGTCGGGTTTTTCTGAGTCAGCTTTTTCTTATTTAGATGCATAAGATCCTCCCAAAATCTAGTGGTTACGGATATCGGGTCCACCCATCCAAAGTTACTTAATTTCATATCCAGATGGAAAAAAAATCGGTTACTTCTTATATTTTTGTATGGGATTCTTTTCCAAGTTTCCTTTGTTTCCTGTAAAATTGTCCTAAAATTTTCGAGAACTTTGCCAACTTTTTGAAAACTTTCCGCAACTTGCACATGTGTAGATTCACTACACTGGTTGTAGGTAGGCAGGTTGGCCACCTGTGCATGGTACTGTTGGGAATGCAGCCACAGTTGCTGGTTTGGGCAAGGCACTGAACAGGGCAGCAATGCAAGTGAGCCAACAACCGATTAGGAGATGCCTATGTCCAGCCCTTTTTGAAACCAGTTTACGACTGTGTAAGCCGCCGTGAGGTCTGTTATAATTTGACTACTAACTAGTTTTTGAATACCTAATGACAATATCCGATGACTAAATGAAACAAATATGGTTTAGGTATCATTTTAATTTAACTGTGGTGATATTTCGGCGGTAGGTATAGGATTTGGTCATACTAAATAGCCATGGGTAACGCTAAATTATAGACACATTTTTACTGCGTATCCTCAGCTTCAGAGTTTCGGTTCATATAGTTAACAAAAATATAATCAACGTCGTCCTACGTGGACAAACGGTTAGGCACTATTTGCCTAAAGGGTGGGTATAACCGTGATGTGCAATGTACTGCACATTATTTAGTACAATTTACGAGGGGTGTTCAAAATATTCTCGGTATGAGAATGAAAACAAACAAGTACGAAAAGTTTGATATTTTTATTTTTCAATATACTCCTCCCCTATGTTCATACACTTAAAAGATCGATCAATTATTTTTTTTAATCCTGCATAAAAATATTTTTTATCTTTGGTGTAAAAATGCTCCTCCACTGCCGCCTTCAATGCTTCATCATCGGAAAATTTATTTCCACGCAGATCCTTTTTAAGATTGGGGAACAAAAAGAAGTCGCTGGGGGCTAAGTCCGGACTATACGGTGGGTGAGTAACAGTTTCAAACCCACATTCAACAATAGCTGCCTTGGCAATATGAGCAGTATGGACGGGGGCGTTGTCATGCAGAAGCATAACACCTTTGGTTAACTTTCCTCGCCTCTTTTCTTTGATTGCATCCTTTAATTGACGTAGAATGTTAGCGTAGTACTGTCCTGTGATATTTACACCTTTTTCTTTATAATCGATCAGTAATACTCCTTCACAATCCCAAAATATCGTGGCCATGACCTTGCCAGCTGAAGGGATGACCTTGAACTTTTTGGGATGAGCTGAACCCTTAATGTGCCACTGCATGGACTCTTGTTTACTCTCTGGGTCATAATGATGAACCCAGGTTTCATCTCCAGTAACTATTCTTTGCAGCACCTCATCAGGATTTTCACCGCACAGGTCAATAAAATCGGAACAACAAGCTACACGCATGTCTTTTTGAAGCCGAGTCAGCATTCGCGGAACCCATCTTGCACTTACTTTTGACATATTAAGATGGTCATGGATAATATCATGTACGGTACCAATAGAGAGATTGGTTACTTGTGCTATAGATTTTACCTTCACTCGACCATCTTCCAATATAAGTTTTTCCACTTTATCAATATTTTCTTGTGAAGTAGCTACTACAGGCCGGCCAGGTCTAGGGTCGTCTTCAACACTCTCCCTTCCACGTTTAAACTCGCTTGACCACTTTTGAATGGTAGATAAAGAAGGAGCAGACTCACGGTAAACACAATCCATTTCCTCTTTTATGGTTTTTTGATTTTTACCCTGTTTTGTCAAGAATTTTATCACGCATCGATGTTCTAATTTAGTTAACATTGTCAATTCCCACATGATGTTCATGTTTGTTCAGCAATTGCAGAAAAACAAAAGAACATCTCGGTTCGAATTATACTTTTTTTTAATGTCAATGAATAAACCTTAGCGGCCAGTAACGAAAGAAATTTTAGAAGAGGTTGTAAGATATCAATACCGAGAATATTTTGAACGCCCCTCGTACGTACACATGCAAGTACATAAACTAAGATTCCTGTACGAGAAAGTCAGACAAGTGCATGAGAGCAAATGTAATCAGTGAGGTAATTTAGTGGCGGTCAAATAGTGATTTATCATCATTACAGGTCTACCTACCAACTTATATCTGAATCAGCAACGCCTTAACTACATACACAAACGGTCCATATTCACTCGATTCATTTTACAGATAACTTTGTGGTCTAACTGCAATACCAAGTTATGTGTAAGTTGTAAAGATCCTTATGACTTAAGCCGAGAGCTCATATTTGTTTGATTGAAATAACAGGTAAGTTGGTACTGTGCTTGCAAGCCCCGCGGCTATGAAGATGCATGCCTGTTGTTGGGCATTAATTATAAGCCACTTTTGTGCCTGACTGTACGAGACGTAAGTGCACAGATTAGAACAGTGGTGTTCAATTAAGGAACGCAATATTTAAAAATACTAAACATTTGTTTTAAATAAAATAAAAACATCTGTATAATCAGGTAGGTACCTAAAATAAAATATTCCTAGCACATACTTTTACCCACACTTTTTTCAATCTTATTCGAATGAAATAATTGGAGGTTCTGCTACTACTAACTTAACCTATTTTTATAAGCCATAATTGACTTACCTCCGAGGCCTCGCATAAGTACAAAATATAACATATAAAAACTCAAAAATGCGCGTTTTCTCTTAGATAAAGATAAAACCTAGCTAGATCGATTTTTCACCCCCGAAAACCCCCATATATCGCCCCATAACATCGCCTTGGCAGCGAACTATTCGTCTGGTTAGTTAGTAAGTTAGTTAGGTTAGATTTAATAACTTAGTTAAGAATTAGCTTTAGGTTTTTTTCTGGTTGGGGACTAAAAATCAGCGGTCTCGCTGAGTCTCATCCATTTTACTGCACAAATATATGTAAATTCTACCTGTTTTTTTTTCAATGTACTTGCAATTCGTTGTGTTTTTTTTCTGTCGGTAAATAAATATCTTTTTTTTTATATAGCAAATTTCATCGAAAGAGCCGTTCCCGAGGTCCCCGAAATATATATACATATAAATATATTAATAAATAAATAAATATACAAGAATTGCTCGTTTAAAGGTATTAGATTAAGTTCGAGTTTTGAACTCTTATAAAAATAAAAAAGTTCAAATACAAAAGCTAAAAAAAAACTGCCTCTAGTCTTACGAGGCTAAGTATATAGGTAACAAAAAAACTTTTTCTTTGCTGTTCATAAAAGTTACCCAGACGGAGTTGAATTTACAAAGCCTTGTGATACAGTTTAAAAATAGTCTTGAAAGTGACCTGGAAACAGAAATACCTACGTAGTTTGTAAAGCATAGGGTTGTTGACACATGTTGAAGTTTATAACTAAATCTAGTTAAATAGATAGAAAATGAGCAATTTATCACAATACACACAATACATGAAAATTTTAAAAATATATGGGAATAATAAAAAAATACAAGACTATAAGTTAAAAAAAATATTTTTGTTACTTCCAAGTGGGAAAAAAAAACCATTCGATTCCTTACAATTTATTAAAAAAAATATTTTATGGCAACAATATACATAAACGAAATATTTCAGCGACAAAATCGCAATTTCCTTGTTTTCCATACATTGAAATTGAAACGGCTTCTAACGTTACATGGTGACGTCACGATGTATTGCCATTTTCTTACAAGCGTTTCGGCAGTGAAGTGCGGGTGCCAGACTTTGACCATCATTTGTGACTTTTGTATTGATTTAAGACAACAGGTCATATATACATATATACATACATACATACAATACATTTGATCCTCAAAACAAACCTGATCGACTGATACCATTCATAAAAAAATTACAAATAACCTATTGCCTCCAATATTGTTTTTGGTTAGTGGTCATATGTCAGACAATTCGACTACTTATTCATTGCGATGAATTTCGACTATTCGACTATTAACTTCGAGCGTGTGCTTAATATTCCACAGTAGGTATCTAGTTATGTAGGAAAACACCTACAAATACAAACATTTATTTTATATAACCTAATACATATCCACAAAATTCCATTGGGCAAGTGCCAAGGCACAGTGGTGAGTGATGTTGTACTTTAATGAATATCTAAAGTTAATGTTGGGAAAAGTGTTAAAAATATCTTATGCTAATGACCATTTTATTTTATGAAACTGACGTATTACCGGCTTCGCAATAGTTTCAAAAATGACTTCAAATCATAAGACTATACGAATCCTATATATACCTACTTATTTTACATTGAGAATCATTCCAAAACTAGTCTAAGCTTAAATATTAAGCTTTTTAGTTTAATAGCTTAAATTAAGGTGAGTTCGACTAAGATCGGACACCGGGTAAGATCGTATGATTCAAATTTCGGCCTGTTGCGGGGCTTTTTTTTAATGCTGGCAAGGTGATGCAATGCGCTGTTTTGTCCCGCACCCCCCTTTAGGACGCACTTTATCGCTCCGACTAACAAGTCGCAAGATATATACGGTTAAGTGCAAACGTCTAAAAAATGAGATTTTTTTTGTGTCCGGAATTACCCTTCGCCAGTTTTTCTTGAATAACTAGCATGTTGAAGCGTTATTTGTTTCTTTTACAGATTGCATGTTATTTTTATTAAATTTGTAACAAATCTGTATATTTGGAATTTTGATACGATGCCTGTAGGCCGAGATCCGGTCTTATCCTAAGTGGTAAAAGATCGGATGCTAATCATCCGATCTTATTTTCTCAGGGATGCTCAAACTTTATTCGTGTCACCATTATATCTGATTAAATTAGGTATTAGGTAAATATGATGAATAGAAGATATTAAATCACAATAAAGCTCCCAAATCATCTTGTATTGATCGCTACACTTAACTAAGTAACGCCACATACTTAATTGATTTCTTATTCTTAAACAAATATGTTTCCATTATTATAAATAGTAATAACGCAGACTGATTAAAAATGGTCGTATTCATTCCTCCACTTTCATATTATTTTATCCTTAAATCCTCTTTCATCACCTTTTTTCAACCTAACGCGCTTATGGTGTCAATGAACCCACGTGGTTCATTGACTCTACACGGGTTCATTGACTCCACATCTAAAGTTTGGCAACCATAATTTCTTGAAAATTTAGCGCATGGTGTAAGATCGGACAGAAAAAATGCAAAAAAATAAAAATCGGGTCGGATATGATAGCCCGAATTACTCCTAGGCCAATTCTTCTATATATTAATCAGTGGGTCATCATCTTCCTCGCGTTTGTCCCGGCATTTTGCCACGGCTCATAGGAGCCTGGGGTCCGCTTGGCAACTAATCCCAGTAATTGGCGTGGGCACTAGTTTTTACGAAAGCGACTGCCATCTGACCTTCCAACCCAGAGGGTAAACTAGGCCCGTATTGGGATTAGTCCGGTTTCCTCACGATGTTTTCCTTCACCGAAAAGCGACTGGTAAATATCAAATGATATTTCGTACATAAGTTCCGAAAAACTCATTGGTACGAGCCGGGGTTCGAACCCGCGACCTCCGGATTGCAAGTCGCACGCTCTTACCGCTAGGCCACCAGCGCTTGCACCGAACTTATAGGCCCGTCCGTTCTTACACCACCAGGTAAAAAAAGAATGCTGTCAATTTATTTTGTTTCCTATATTTAAACACTCAATACACGCTCATTACGACGTCTAGAAAGATAATAAAATTCTATTATATAGAGCATTTCATTATTTTCAATTCTGTAATTGAATCATGTCCATACCCTATCGACAAACTGAGAAAAAAAATCAAATCCAACATCATCTCAACCCACCTAAAAACGTCCGAAACTTACCCGAACTCACCTTACTTGTAGCTGATTTGGCCCGTATCCTTCGTGGAAGAACATACAATATAACTGATCAAGCGTTTATTTTCCGAGTAGGTCCGCTGTTATCTATTCTGTGGTCCAGCTGCAGTGTTTCATAGCGAACCATAGACTAGGAATCCTCTAGACGGAGTTGAGAGAAATTATTTCATGAAACCGATGCTGCCAAAAATACTGGGGTGCGGGTGACGAGGTGAGCGAGCGAGTCCCGTGCCGTGATTGGTCCGTTCAAAGACACGGACGTCACACAAAAACACTTTGTCTCGCAAATTGAGTAAAACTACCGTATATTTGTGGCAGAGGGTAGCGCTACTATGCTCACTTGCTCAGTCTGGAGGATGTCTTGTCTGTGTAGCGAACCCACCGGAATAATGTGACGTACGGCCGGCGAGGTCGCGCCCGCATCTCCCCAAGGCTGCGTGCCAATTTCCATTGGATATCTGAAAAACTAGCTCGCTTAAACCAATGATATTATACATGTATAACCATACTCATACTCATACTTGAGGAGCACAAAAAATACTTCCATATTTATTTCTGTGCCTACGAAGAAATCTGTTATTTTTGATTAATTTTCTCATTCCATCCATCTTTGTCACACTCGTTGTTAAACATAAGGTCGTATTTTTCTCCTTTGGTGTGCCGGAGCTCGTTAGCACGTGCACATTTCGCGCTTGTCCAGGCGCGTCTAAAGGCAACTTGTCCAATTTGTCACAAATTAAGCGCTTCAATTTTGGAACGCCTATAACCTATCTTGAGTTATAAATCATTGGCTTAAACCTACTCGTTTCTACGAGCTAGCCGGATTATTCCTACCTATTTGCATTATTTGACACATTATGACTGACGTTTATAGAGATGTAACTAACCCAAATCGATTGTCACAGCACGCGATTACGATTGGATGGCACCTAGACTGAGGTATCGAATTGTGACGTTTAATGAATTTTTATTTGAGATTTAAATAAAGCTAGAATTATATGGTTAATAATAATAAGAAAATATAATAAATTTAATAATGCTTTGTTGCGACCTAAAATGAAAAATTTATATTGATTTACTTAGACGACTACCGATTCATAACGGTGGTGTCCGGCCAACACTACATTAAAAAAAAAACGTAGAACGTAAACGTTCGCAGTGCAATTGTCTTCCTTGTGATTACGATGTGCAAGACATTTTAGGGCCACCCCACATCTAGCGTCTTTCGAGCGTCGGCGTCTGGTCAGCGCTATGGAAAATGACGTTGCGAGGAATAATCCGACTATAGTTTAAGGCGTACTTGTAAAGAACTGGACAATCTAATGTAATACTAGCGACCGCCCCGGCTTCGCACGGTTCAACAAATTATACAAAAACCTTCCTCTTGAATCACTCTATTTAAAAAAACCGCATCGAAATCCGTTGCGTAGTTTTAAAGATCTAAGTATACATAGGAACAAACAGACAGCGGGAAGCGACTGTTTTATACTATGTAGTGATGTAGGTATATTTAAGGGAATAGCGCGAGATTTCTGCATACCGGGACGTTGAAATTAGAAGCCATACCTACCCTATAAATTTTTAACTTGAAAAAACATCACCCTTGTATCCTAGTAACATAATAATCTATTTAGATTTTTTTTTCAATCGTGTTTAGTTAGAGCCCGTACCATAAGTCAACTGAAATAGACGCTAACGTATACGTAACTTACTTTGAAAGATACATAGAAAGTAAGTTACATACGTTATCGATAGCGTTTATGTCAGTGCCAAACTGGTGGTAGACACACTGGTGCTCAGTTACCTACCTATACCTACGTACGTACCACATGCATATTATATTTTATTAAAAGTTATAGTGTTTGGGGTGTCACTGTTGCCACACTTGCAGCATCAAATTTTTACCTGAAGAAATAGCGCCGATATATCGGAGCGGCCAAGGTGGTCACAAATATTTAAACACGCGTCTATTGTCAAGGCGTTAGTGTACGTGTTCAGATATTTGTGACCACCTCGACCGCTCCGATATATCTGATGGCGACTGTACTAACTATACTTCTAAAAATGCTGATATTCATTAGCAACCGTAGGGATTAGGTAGTAGGTGCCTACCTACCTACCTAATGCCTGATGCCTATCAGTAGGTAGGGCACGGCTGTTTCGGCCTATTATATTGTATTAAAGTTGTTTGGGTGTCGGCACAATTGCAGCATCCGACGCGCCGTCTGTCGCGCCAATTGCGCCTGCGCACCCATCGGTCACGGTTGCAGCCGATAGCCCAGTCAAAAAGGCCATTGATTTTGACGACCTGTCTAGCCTTGTCGGTAGTGACCCTAGCTGCCTATTGTAAGGATCATTATTTATAAATAGCTTATATTTTGGTAATTCTTACTTTTATTCCTGATTAGATTCTCTAATCTGTACGTCTGTAATCTGAACGTCAGAGAACGTAATCTGGAAACGTAATCTGAACGTCAGAACGTAATCTGTATTTCCAATTGGACTGAGTTAAGATATTCACATGCTCACAAATTTTTGGCCAGTAATATTAACAGAATTTCTAATCACTGGCATTAGTTAGTAAAATATTTGTGTGATATTCCACCAAAAACCCCCATTGGTTGGACTAAGAGCGGGGCTGCAGATATGACTTCATCGTCACTGTAAGTGACCTATGTTGCCGTGTTCTATTTGACACTGTCACTTTAGTAGGAAATACTATAATTTGTCTGACTGTCATGTGACTGTGTTACAATGACTATAATTATCAATATAGGTAAATCAGATGATAAATTGCGACCTCCATTGACCGACACGTGAATCGGTGGTCATTTAAACTAGATTCGACATAGGTAAACCCAAATTAAGTTAATACGAGTAGGTACTTAGATAACAACCGCGCCTATCGTCACAAACAACCTCAGCACGATTATGAAAGTTTTTCTTGTCTACGTGATAGCGTGATAAGGACAATCTTTCTCTTTCAATCGCGCGGTGATGTAAAGTGACGCTTATTTTATCATGTATCATACGCCTGCAGTTAAGGTGAGGCCAAGCCTAAAATGTCAAAGTTTATATGAATTTTCCATCACGCAAAGCAAAAGACTATCTGTCAAGCGGAGAAATAGCATTCATAGATAAATAGAATAGAATAGAATAGAATATAATTTATTCGTAAGCACAGACAATACATAATATGAAAGAAATCCACAAAATAAGATTAAAGTGCCACGAAATGGCCTCATCTCAGCATGTTGCTGGTGGCTTCCAGCGCTGGTCTTCCGATGAGACCATCAAGTGAGAAGAATCACGGAGGGTAACAGACAATTGAAGAAAAAGACATCAAATAACATACAGTGAACGGATAGTAAAATAAAATAAAATAAAATAAAAGTTACACAGAAGGAATATACAACATAAACGACCTTAAATATAGTCATGGGCGTCATGGCCTTCACGGGGATATATGTAAGCCATGCACTCATACCTACTCATTTGCTGCTATGTGTTTTCAGACTCAATAATAATAATGTGTTCTGTGACTCATTCAGAGAGCAGATGACTATCTTCATGTTCTTTCAGTCAGCAGCAGAAGTTGCTAAGCGGGCGTGGTGTTCAAAATTACGTTGACACGCTCTTATTCTCTTAGCAATAAAGTCGCGCCAAGATAATTTTGAACACATGGCCCGCTTAGCAACTTTTGCTGCTGAATGTAACCATGAAAGAACATGACCGCTGCGCGTTTGTAAAAGTTATCACGTGACATTAAATGTTATTTTATCATTTATCTAGTTTTAGTACTGTATATTGTGTTTCTAAACGAGTGTTAACGTCCGTATTTATGTTGTGTCAGGGATAGATTCTTATCTAGGCTTGCAAGGTTTCCTGCATTAGAGTGTGATTGAGATAAAATGTAACCAAGCGTTCTGTCAGGCAGTACTCGTTTCACCTTCAGGGTAGTAAATCCAGTACAGGGGCATATTTCTCGTACGTTATTAGACTAATAATATTAGTCCATGAGCTAATATTTTTACAAGTTTACAAGTTTGCGTTTCTTGAAGCTACTCTTGTAAATTATTTGTTAATAGTCACGAACTAATAAATATTTGCTAATAATAACACGAGTAAATACAGTCTTGTTTCACAAAAGAGTACGCTAATAATTACACTTGTAAATTACACGCGTAAAGCTATTAATCTCAAAAGGCTTATAAAAAATATTAGCTAAATTTATTAGAAACAAATTTTCGGAAATGTACTTAGATTCTGAAAGTTTGGACGATGAAATAATAATTATTAGCCAAGGAAGAGTTGTCATATTCATATTCATATATTTTATTGCGATCATGTTCATTACAGAGGATGGTATACAACATTATGTAGTAGGTACATGTACCCCGTTAGGGCATTGCAATAATCTTAATTAATACTACTTAATGGTAACTATTTACAAAATTATACATTATTATAGTTAAGAATTGCAAAACAAATTATAATTATAAACAAAATTTTAATTAAATGTCATTCATATTGCATTATTACTTATTTTATATATTTAGTTCATAAAATCATCATAAAAGCCCAACAATAATAAATAATAAAATGAAATCAAAATAAAATCAAAATTTCCTTCCGATAACTCCGAGGAATAACTACGAAATACCTAGTTCAAGGGACAGCTTGGAATTAAAAGAAAGGCTCCGCTTGTTTTAGCCATCGCGCCTAGTTTAGAAAGACTTACAGCGAGAAATTAAGTTTTGTCGTCCAAGTCAAAGATTCTTGTTACTAAAAATTGGATGGGCACTGGAACCTTACCACAGCAACAATACGAAGTTTTTTTTTTAATTAGCTAAATGGCAAGGAAGGTGGTGCATTAAGCCAAATAACACCAATAATATTATTAGTCCACTACTATTAGTGACTAGTCTGTTCAGCGGTGCGGTGGTTGTAGCTGGTTCGTAGAGGTGTAAAAATGTGAAGGCATTTATATCAAGCAAGGAATTAATGTGCTCATTTACAATTTTAAACTTATGATTATACCTTTCCTCTAAAAGCTTAAGAGCCTCCTCATAGCTGCCTTCAGCAAGAGGAAGGTTCTTAATCAAGTCAAAGGGTTCATTTGCCAGAAATAGTAAAATTATTTGAGAAACAGAAAATATTAATACTTGTAATTTTTACACTAGTAACTAATAAACTCATAAAATAATAGTTACGAGAAATAGGCCCCAGGAATAATCATTTACTTTCTAATGTAACACGGGTACATTGAGAATAAGACATTGCGAGTTCACTAATTGGAAATCACTTTTTAACATGTTTCTGGCTTAATCGCGATATGTGCATGTGAAAAAAAAGTTATTCCATTACATACCTTGTTCTGATGCAAATTCGAAACATTCTTATAAATTCTCAAGATGCATGTGATATTAGCGGCTTAAATTTCTAAGTGTTATTGTATCTTAAATCTATAAACACTACTGGCAAGTTGTAAGCCGCTCAATTCGTGCTAATATAAATCTTACGACAAGGGAATTGAAATTCTGTTTTGTTAATTCGACTGTTTTTCGCAAGTTCTACTTTGGTTTCACTACCTACGTACCTACCTACCTACTGCAAAAACAAGATAACACTCTAATTCATTTATAAACAAACAAACAGTACTAGTATATTATTCTATAAAGTTTAATGGCACTAGAGATGACCACATCGGCTGGCATTGACCGCTGTGCATTTTTCGCTCTCTTTGACATTTAGGCTGACGCATCGTACCGCCTATACTCGCATGAACCTATGAACCAGTATAAGCAGGTCTCCGATAACGCACAGTTATAACTGATCTTGAGGTCACACTTATTTTGGTATTTCCTAGGCTAATGGCGATGGCGCCAGCGAAAGAATTAACAGGCGCGGAGTGACCGCTGTGAGTGAACGCTACTGGTTGAAAACAGACGGGCATTTAGGTCAAATTTGAGTTGCCTAGTGCTATCACAATTTCCTATGTAGGTTAAAAAACTATATAAGTACATTTAGATATTATTTGGTGGATTTTTTCCTTGACATACATACACACATTTTACACGTGCATATGCCACGTGTCACATAGTATGGGCACGATTAATGAAAGTTTGG